>NC_083226.1:119969360-119971860 GCF_032191835.1 Heteronotia binoei | reverse complement strand
TTTCGAACAAAAAAAAAACAAGATTTCCAACAAAGGACTGCTGTATCAAACAGTAATAAAGAGCCTCAAGCAGTTGTCTGTGTTCATGCCAGTTTTCATGCTTTAATTCTGCTGCCCTGTAGTTCTTAGCTTTGACATTGAGATCTGCACGGCCACCAGAGATAATTATTTCAACCTTCAGGCCATCAGGCGCTCATTTTTGATCATGGATATGTAAGAGGGGTTTTTTCCCCCCTCCAGCTTTGCAAGCTTGCCAAGTGGATACCAAGAGACTGGTAAAATCACCAAAACAAGAAAGCATTTTTAGAGAAACACAAAATATTGTATGTCTAGATGTCTGGTTGTAGGCATATTTAATACTACTGCACTAAAACATTACACACACAAATAAAATGAATGATAGCTTCTAAGCTTACAAACAGAAATTAAAACCAGTTTATCTCTAATTATACCATCTTCACTTTCAATACTAAGTAAGCTGTATAAAAAAATCTCATACATTTTTATAGTGAGATTCAGAGAAACAGCAGTGACTTAATACAATTCTAATATAATGAAGTGGAGTACCATATGTAAATATAATTACTTAGTAAATACATATTTAAAGTCATCCACCAAAACTTACTGTGATACATATAGGCAAGTATTTCAGCACAGGTTTCATAAATGACAACAAAACAAACAGCTATAATGCAATGCTGTTAATACACTAAATAAAGATTTCAGGAGGGTTGACTCTATCATATTTCCCACCTTACATACCTAAGAAACCTAGTCTAATGCCTCCAACTACAATCTCAGTAGGCTTAACAAATATTTAGTCACACAATTTTCAAACTAATTATTCCAGAGCAATCCCACTGAGGTTAATGGGGCAAGCCCTGAGCTGATTCTTTGTGGACTACAGTAGTCAAAGATTTTAAGTGGTTTGTCTACATTCATAGTGGCAGACCTGGAGAAAAAAGACTAGGCTTTTCTCCTGCAATCACACTTCTCCAGTTATATACAAAGTATTACTAAAAATGGAAAAATAATCAACACACATCTATTTCTTGCACAGAAAAAGACTTTCAGATTCTCACTCACGGACCTCAAAGTAAGTGCATCAGCCAAAGGTAAAGTCTGATAAGTTCATGTTGTATATCAAACTGGCATGTTTAAGGGGCGTAATTTCCATACTTTTAAATACAATAACCCTAATGGATAAAGGGAATAACGTTTCTAATCCATATATCAGATCTACCATGGCAATATGGATAAATAATCTAGAGCTCTTCGATGTGAAAACAAATCAAAATTAAGAAATAACCATCAGTCAAACACTGGTATGCAACTTGTTCTCTTAGTAGAAAACAAATTACTGCACAGTAGTACAGCCTAGTTTGAGGGAAGCCGTTGCAATACTGTGAAAAGGCCAAAGCTTGCCTTGACTCTTACATATTGAAACGGACAATGTCTTTGTAATGGTGACTCCAGCTTTCCTAGGTTTACGTAAAGGAAAGCATAGAGATCATATGTACGAAAGGGACAGATCCATAATTAAACAATGACTACAGAACAAATTTTTATAGTGTGACTGCTATATGTGGCATTAATTTCAAACTGCATTTCAAAGAACCTTGGGGTTCCTCTGTGAAAAGATAAGTAATGTTATATATGTTTCCATGAAAATTTCTATTATTGATAGGGGAGTGCCACCATTGATCTTTCCCTTCCTTAACCCATGAACTGGAGAACACTGGATGTGTTGCAGACACATGCTCAATTTATAAAGGGGTAGAACAGCTCACAGATAGCTAGCGCTCTATGTGAGATGACACTGTACTCTGGAAAATGCCTCATCACCTGCAGCAGATATACAGGTTCTTCAGCAGTTAAGAATATGGAAAGGGTCACATACAGATAGACATTATAAACCACAGCAACAGATTTTTCTTAACTGTAATTTTATACCGCATTTTTGTCTCTGTTAAAAAAGTTGATCAAAGACAGAACGATATGTCAGCTATACTGAGTTGAGATGTGATGCACATATCTCTTCAGGGCTCTGGGAAGAATCAGATGGAAGATTCATTACAACAAAGATTACTCATACTGTTTCTAACAGCTTCAGTGGCTATTCTGGACCACAGCTAGGTGTTTGGTGGTGGTGGTTGTATTTTTATGTGCATGTACACCTGGAAGTCATAGCGACCTCCAGTAACTTTTATTTTATTTACTTATTTTATCATATTTATGTTCTGCCCTCCACTAGCGTGCTCAGGGTGACTGACCCTTACTGGGGCATTGAGGATATTCAGAAGGTGGCTGAATAAAAACTACCCCGTCTCTGGCCCTTGAAGGTCTCCTATCCAAGTACTTGCCAGAGTCAACCCTGCTTAGCTTCCGAGATCTGACGAGACTGGTAGGTTTCCATGCTTCACAGCAATCAAGTATTAAATCTTTGAATCAACTTGATTCTCATTTCTTGAATTTGGATAATGAATGACAACTGTGGGTG
>NC_083226.1:119821860-119966860 GCF_032191835.1 Heteronotia binoei | reverse complement strand
TAAGAATTCCCTCCATTCCATCATCCAGATAATTTATAAAGTTTTTGAACAAATCAGGTCCCAGGACAGAACCTTGAGGCACTTGTCACTCCTCTCCTAGAACATGTGGAACCATGAAGAGGAACCCTTAACTAGAGGAGGAGGAAGTTGGATTTATATCACTTGGGAGTCTCAGAGCAGCTTACAATCTCCTTTCCCTTTCCCTTCCCACAACAGACACCCTGTGAGATAGGTAGGGCTGGGAGAGCTCTCCATTCTTGAGCAGAACAGCTCTGAGTCATGACTGACCCAAGGTCACTCCAGCAGTTGCATATGAAGGAGTGGGGAATCAAACCCAGTTCTTCCAGGTAAGAGTCCATGCACTTAACCACTATACCAAATGGCTCTCTTTGTCAGATATTTGGAAACATCTCTGTCTGCCTCCTGAGAAGTCCCAGTTCTTGTTTGTTTTACCTCCTAGAAAGTCTCTTTCCCTATCCTTTATTATCCCTGAAGGACATATTGGATAGTATCCTATCACTCCACTCAGCTAAAGGTAGTTTGTTTGTGCAAGGCGTGTCTTACCAACGGAGGAGTCTCTTGTATGGTGGGACTTATATCCTATCTTTCTCACTGTCACCAGTGGTTCAGCACTGTTTACAAAAAACAACATTTGCCAGCTCAACAACTGCTAAAACACAAACATTATAACCACATTTATAGATATTTGGCAATTAAATAACTGTGTTACCTAAATATACCCAGAAAGTAAATTTATATGGGAGTATTTCATATTTGATATTCAGATGATCCAGTGTAACCGGTTAAGTTCTAGATCAGGGACCCCCAATATGGTGTCCATGGGCACCATGCCACATGCCAATACCTTTTCTGCCACCTTGCTAAGTATTTTTAGGAAAGAGGCAGAGATTTTGAACAGCAAGGATTCTGATTGGCCAATGAAGATCTGATTAACTATGCACATTTTTTTTGAAAACATTGCTTTGGCATCAGCTGCTACCACAGCACAAGGATCTTTGCTGTGTGACAGAAGTTAGCCTGTGTATGCAAAAAAAAGTTAGTTTAAAAAGACATCCTGTTCAACAGAGCTTCTTACTGAAATGTTGAAGAGTCACTATTAGCATTATGCATACCTTTACTCCCCAACCTTTTGGCTCCACTTCCTGTGGCAGCCATTTTGTGGTTGACTCTGCCTCTGTGGCGCAGAGTGTTAAAGCTGCAGTACTGCAGTACTGCAGTCTAAGCTCTGCTCATGACCTGAGTTCGATCCCCGGTGAACTCAGCCTTCCATCCTTCCGAGGTCAGTAAAATGAGTACCCAGCTTGCTGGGGGGGAAGTGTAGATGACTGGGGAAACCACCCCATAAAAAGTCTGCCGTGAAAACGTTGTGAAAGCAACGTCACCCCAGAGTCGGAAATGACTGGTGCTTGCACAAGGGACCCTTCCTTTTCCTGCCTCCTGTAGCAGCCATTTTGTAGTTTTACCCACAGTCCTGTGTCAGCATTCCAAAGGCACTCATTGAGTCACAAAAAGTTGTGAATACATGTTCTAGACATGCATATATCAGATATACATGGAAACCAAGTGCCCCTTTGGCTTTTTAAAAATGCTATGTTAAGACATGGTAGAACTGAATTGCCAAGGTGTTAAGTATACTTTTCTAGTAAAGAACACAAAAGGAGATCAGCTTTTGTATTGCAATTTTCTCTCTTTATTGTCCCCCAAGTCGCACTTCAATTTCTGTCCTGGGTAAGGGAGTGCTCTGTGGGCTCTCCTCCCCCACAAATAAGAGGCTGCAGTCACAGTTTAGTGGACTGCAATCAAGACTCTGTCCACCTCCTGAGAAGTCCCAGTTCTTCTTGTTTGTTTTACCTCCTAGAAAGTCTCTTTCCCTATCCTTTATTATCTCTGAAGGAGCATCTCCTTTAGAATGGATGAGAATTCTGGCACATCTGGTCTACAAAGCAATGGGCAAGATAGATTGCTTACCTGTAACTGTAGATCTTCGAGTGGTCATCTGTGCATTCACACTCATGGGATATAGCACCTGCACCGATCCCCCAAATCAGTACGTAAAAAGCCCGGGATTTCTTCACGCTCGACACCAGCAAGCATGCACAGGTGTCCCAGTAAGCATGCTCACCAGAGCCAGCATGAAGATCCCGCCAGTTCCTTCTTGACCGCTGGAAGCCCCTAACATAGGAAGACTGTCAGCAGTGGGGAAGGAGGGTTGGTAGTGTGAATGCACAGATGATCTACAGTTACAGGTAAGCAACCTATCTATCTTCTTCGTGGTCTCTGTGCTTCACACTCATGGGAGATTAGCAAGCAAGACATACCTAGAGGTGGGAAGACGGTCAACCAGAAGAGACAACTTGCAGCACCGCAGCTCCCAGACGAGTCCTCTGCTGAGCATGCACATCCAGAGCGTAGTGCTTCATGAAAGCATGCGGAGAGGACCAGGCGGCGGCCTTGCACACGTCCGTCAGGGAAACGCCTTTCAGGAACGCCACCGATGTCGCCATCGCTCTAGTAGAGTGTTCACGAATGGGCCCAGGCAGCGGCTTCTTTGCCAGCAAGTAGCACAGTTTAATAGTCTCAGTGAGCCACTTCGAAAGCCGCTGAGATGAAATTCTGGAGCCCAACTTAGGAGCAACATAAGAAACAAAAAGATGCTGGTCCTGGCGAAAACTCTTAGAACGTCTCAAGTAAAACAGTAACGTATGCTTAATGTCCAAGCATGCCACCGACGTTCCTCGTGCAAAGAAGGCATGGGATAAAATGTGGGTAACCAAATGTCCAACTTAAGATGAAACTAGGAAACCACCTTGGGAAGAAAAGAAACATCAGGAGCCAATGATACTCCAGACTCCTGAAAAACTAGATATGGGTAGTCACAACACATAGCCATGAGCTCCCCTACACGGCGTGCCGATGTGATTACTACAAAAAAAGCAGTCTTCCAGGACAGAAGCTGTAGAGAACATGTTGCCATTGGCTCGAAGAAAATCTGTCCAACACTAAAGTCAAGTCCCACAACTGTGGAGGTGATCTTTACGGGGGATGCAACTAAATTCAATAAAAAAGTTTTTGGACATTAAAAAAAAAAAAAAAAAAAGGAACCTTTTAGAATGAGGGTGCGCAAAAACTGAGTGCCCCTCAACAGACTCACGGTACGCTGATATTGCTGACAAATAAACTTTAACAGAAGAAAAGGAAAGTCCAGCGTCCACCAAAGATAACAAAAAATCAAAAATCACCGATAGACCTACCTGTTGGGGTGAGACTGTGGGGTCAGCCAAAAACCTGAGTAAACTTCCCCCACTTCCTGTCATAGGAAGCACGGGTAGACAGCTTTCTGCTATTTAGAAAGACGTGTTGGACTCTGCTGGAGAACTCACAGGGTTGATGAACCATGCCGTCAGTTTCAGATGAGGCACGTTGTGATGAAATATATGACCGTCCTGGGCTGACAGAAGGTCCGGCTCCGTCGGAAACTGATAAAAAAAACCCCTTGCTAGTTGAAGCTAGATCGGGCACCAGTTCTGCCGAGGCCACCACGGTGTCACTAGAATGCAGCGTGGCCTTTCTATTGCAATTTTGTTGACAACTCTTGTCAGCAGCGGCAGAGGCGAAAACAGATATAGGAACCAATCGTTCCACGGGAACATCAGGCCGTCTCCCAATGACTCTGGATCCATGCCCCCCCTGGAACAGAACAGAGGGCACTTCCGATTCCTGGCTGTGGCAAACACATCCACCTGAGGATACCCCCAGAGCTGGAACACAGGTTGAAGGAAGCGCCACTGCAACTCCCACTCGTGTGGAGATGCTGCTCCTCTGCTCAACGAGTCCGCCTGCAGATTGAGAACCCCTGGAAGGTGCGCACCCTTTACATAGATGTCCTGCTCCAGACACTCCATCCACAGTTCTATCGCTAGCGCACAGAGCCGTCGAGAGACTGTCCCGCCCTGCCTGTTGACATAACAAAGGGCTGTAACATTGTCCGTCAACAGTGCCACCACCTTCCCCGCTACTAAGGGACAGAAAGACCAAAGGGCGAAATGAATTGCCAACAGTTCCAGAAAGTTTATGTGGCAACGAGTCAATTGTGGAGGCCAAGGGCCCCCCACTCACAGAGAGTCCATGTGAGCACCCCAACCCCACAGAGACGCATCTGTGGTGATCGTAACTGTGGTTACAGGTAGATGGAAGGGAGCTCCCTGACAGATGTTGTCTCTGGATTTCCACCACTACAGGGTCCGGAAGATCGAGGGTGGAATTGTGAACCTCTTCTGAGGTGAGTCCTGTAAAGGCCGAAACTGTCTGAGAAACCACAGTTGAAGACCTCCCATTCTCAATTTTGCAAACAGCAGCATGCTTGTAGTCGCCGCCATCAGTCCCAGCATCCACAGCAGCTGCTGTGCTGTGACCCATTTTCGACTTTGGAAAAGATGGATGAGATTGATAATGTCCATCACTCTCTGCTGAGGCAGAAAAGCGCAGGGAAGGCTTGTGTCCAGCAAGGCCCCTATAAACTGAACTGTCCGTGATGGTGTCAGATGAGACTTTGTCAGGTTGACCTGCAGACCTAAGGTGTGAAGAAGACGAATATGGCCAGATAGATGTTCTTCCGACTCCGCCACAAGGAGCCAGTCGTTGATATATGGAAAGACGACTATGCCTTGCAGCCAGAGATGTGCGGCTACAACACTCATAATCTTGGTGAACACCTGTGGTGCGGTGCACAGGTTGAATGGAAGGGCTTTGTACTGGAAATGGTTGGAACCTATCGCAAAACGAAGGAAATGCTGACGTGTGTCACGGCCCGAGTCTCTGACACGAAGCTGCGGCTGCTATCGTCCTGGCAACGAGCCAGGACCTCTCGCAGACAGCTCAGGCGAAGCACAGGGAGTGGTCGTAAAACAGTCCAGTTGATTGATAACGTAAACAGGCAGGCTGGAGGGTGAGACGGAAGCTTGGTCAGGGAAGCCGAGAGTCAGAAACCGGGGAGCCGAGCCGAAAGTCAGAAGCCGGGAAACAGAGCCGAGAGTCAGAAGCCGGGAAGCAAAGCCGAGATCAAACGATACCTAAGCCAGTCCGATAAGCAAAGCCAGAGTCCAGAATACCAGTCTATGAGTCAGGCCGGGTCAGGAATGCACAGGTTCTGTCCGAAGCAAGGGGTGCGAGACGCAGACACATCCAAGGGTGTTCGCTTGTTGCCAGCACAGTTTGGCCTGAGGCCAGGATCCCAGATATACTGCTGGCTAATTGGCTCGTTAGAACTCCGGGCTCAGATCTCTTCTAGCCCGCATGCGCGCCTCTCTACGCCTGTTCCTGAATTCCAGGCGTCTCCTCTCGCGCAGGCGGGCCCCAGGTGTTGGTGAGTCTGGGGGAGATGAGCTAGTACCTGGTGTGGCCAGATTGGTTTCAGGTGGCCCCTGCTGCTGGCTGGCTCCTTCAGGACTTACGTCCTCTGTTGCTGAAGGCATCTGCACAGCAGGGGCGGGGTCAGAAGCAGGCACCTGCTCTGAGTCAGCAGGGGCAGGCATGACACTATCCCCCCCCTCAGGCCCCCCCTCATCCAAGCCGCCTGGCTTATCTGGGTAGGCCTCATGAAACTGCCGGAGCAGGTCAGGGGTATGCAGGTGGGCAGCCGGTTCCCAGGAGCGATCCTCGGGAGGGTAGCCTTCCCAGTCCACCAGGTACTGGAGTTGACCTCGGTGCAGCCGGGAGTCTAGGATCTGGTGGACTTCAAACTCTTCCTCATCGTCCACCAGCACCGGTGGTGGAGGCGGTGGTGGAACGTCCCTGTTTGGGTCCGGCGCTGCCGCTGGTTGGAGGAGGGAGCGGTGGAATACGGGGTGTATCCGGAGGTGGGCCGGAAGGCGTAGGCGGAATGCCACGGGGTTGACTTGCGCCTCTACGGGGAAGGGCCCGATGAACCGATCGGTTAGCTTGGAGGACCGGCCAGGAGTCCGGAGGTACCGGGTCGAGAGCCAGACAGAATCTCCGACCTTGAGGGGGGCTCCGTCCTGGCGATGTCGGTCCGCGGCCAGTTTGTAAGCGTCCTTGGCGCGCTGGAGCTGGGTGCGCAGGAGGGCGTGGAGCGCGTGGAGTTCCTCAAGTCGGTCGGTGGCTGCGGGAACGTTGGCGGAGGGGCCGAGCGGAGGGAAGAATCGGGGGTGCAGTCCATAGTTGGCGGCAAACGGCGTGGTCCGCGTAGAGCTGTGGACTGCGTTGTTATACGCGAACTCTGCCAGGGGTAGCAGAGTGGCCCAGTTGTCTTGCTGATAGCTGGTATAGCAGCGCAAGTACTGCTCCAAGGTGGCGTTGGTCCGCTCGGTCTGCCCGTCGGTCTGGGGATGGTAGGCGGAAGACAGGTGTAGTTCTGTCCCCAAACCGTGCTGGAAGGCCTGCCAAAAGCGGGATGTGAATTGTGGGCCCCGATCCGAGATGACCTGTGTGGGTAACCCGTGCAGGCGGAAGACGTGGTTTAGGTACAGCTGGGCAGTCTCCGGCCCGGATGGTACTCTGGCACAGGGGACGAAGTGGGCCATTTTGGTGAACAGGTCCACCACAACGAAAATGCAGGTGTGGCCCTGGGATCGTGGCAGGTCTACGATAAAGTCCATGGACACCACGTCCCAGGGACCGGCGGGAGTCGGCAGGGGTTGCAGGAGACCGGAGGGCTTGGCCGGTACGTTCTTGGCTCGGCGGCAGACCTCGCAAGACGCCACGTAGCGACTAACGTCCGCTCGGACGCGAGGCCACCAGAAGTCCCGGGTCAACAGATGGGCGGTCTTGTGCTGCCCGAAGTGCCCAGCCGGGGGGGCATCGTGGGCCAGCCGGAGGATGCGGGATCGGAGAGGCCCGGGAGGGACGTACAACTGCTCCCGATGGTAGAGCAGCCCATCCCGGGTGGATAGTTCTCCGGCAGGGTCTTGCTGCGGTTCCTGCAGGTGTTTCTGCGCCCACGGGTCGGTGTCTTGGCTGGCCTGTATCTCGGCCACCAGGGCGGGTGCGGTCAGAGTGGCGGCAAAGACCGAGGGTGGCAGAATACTAGCCCTGGGGGCTTCGGTGGCACTAGAGGTGTTATAGTCCGGCCGGCGGGACAGAGCGTCGGCTCTCTGGTTCTGGGAGTGCGGGACGTAGGTGATGGTAAAGTCAAATCGTGAGAAGAACAGGGACCACCGGATCTGCCGCTGGTTCAGCCGGCGGGTGGTCTGCAAATGTTCCAGGTTACGATGGTCGGTGAAGACTTGGACCGGATGCCTGGCCCCCTCAAGGTGGTGGCGCCAGACCTCAAAGGCCACCTTGATAGCCAGGAGCTCTCTCTCCCAAATGGTGTAATTGCGTTCGGCAGCCGAGAGCTGCCGGGAGTAGTAGGCGCAGGGCTGCCATGGCTGGCTAGGCTCGTCCCGCTGGGAGAGCACGGCTCCGAGGGCCACATTGGAGGCGTCTGCTTCCACCATGAAGGGCAAGCTCGGGTCAGGGTACCGCAGAAGGGGACTGGAGGAAAAACTCTGCTTGAGCTGGCGGAAGGCCCGGTCGGCTTCGGGGGTCCATTGAAAGGGCTCCTTCGGTCGGAGGAGTCTGGTCAAGGGCTTGGTGAGGTCGGCGTAGCCCGCGATGAATTGCCTGTAATAATTGGCGAAGCCCAGGAGGCGCTGGATGTCCTTCCGACTTCGAGGGGCCTGCCATTGAAGGATGGCGTCGACCTTCCGCGGATCCATCTGGGTTCCCTGGGGGGAAATGATGTGCCCCAGGAACTCAACGGACTGGAGGTGGAAAGCACATTTCTCCAGCTTGGCATACAGGCGATTGGCTCGGAGTCGCTGTAGCACCTGGCGGACGTGGTGGATGTGCTCCTGTTCGGATGCAGAGTAGACCAAAATGTCATCTAAATAAATGATCAGGAACCGGTCTAGCAGGTCACGGAAAACGTCATTCATAAAATGTTGGAAGACGGCGGGGGCATTGGTGAGCCCAAAGGGCATGACCAGATGTTCGTATTGGCCATACCTGGTGCCAAAAGCGGTCTTCCACTCATCCCCGGCTTTGATACGAACCAAGTTGTAGGCCCCGCGAAGGTCGAGCTTGGTGTAGATCGTGGCCCCTTTGACGCGGTCGAGGAGCTCAGGGATCAGTGGGAGCGGGTAGCGGTTCCGAATGGTAATCTTATTGAGGGCCCGGTAGTCGTTGCAGAGTCGCAGGTCCCCGGTCTTCTTCTTAACGAACAGGACAGGTGAAGACAGGGGCGAGGTGGAGGGTCTAATGAACCCTCGGGCCAAGTTCTTGTCCAAGTACTCCCGGAGGGCAGCCAGTTCCGGGTCTGCCATGGGGTACAGGCGGCCTGCGGGTAGCGGAGCGCCGGGCACCAGGTCGATGGCGCAATCGTAAGGCCGATGTGGGGGAAGCTGGTCTGCTTCCTTCTCATTGAAGACGTCCGCGAACTCCTGGTAGGGAGTTGGGAGTGTGGTGGCGGCCCCCAGGAGGCTGGTGGTGCGTGGGGAACCGGGTTGGTTGACAGGCGGCACCTGAGTCGAGTCGGGTGGTAGCGGGGAACAGGGTGCGAGGGTACTCGAAAAACTCAGTTCACGTTGCACCCAGTCCACATGGGGGTTGTGGGCTTGCAGCCAGGACAGGCCCAAGATAACAGGGAAGCGTGGCATGCGGGCCAAATCGAAGGTCTGCTTCCCTTGGCGCTGTTGGACCCACAAAACGAGTGGTAGAGTTTCGTGGCGGACCGGCCCCGAACGCAGCAGACGACCATCCACTGCCTCGACCAGTGTAGGAGTTCCCTTTTCCCGAACGGGGACGCCATGCTCCTTGGCAAAGTGGCTGTCCATGTAGCAGCAGGCAGCCCCTGAGTCCAACATGGCATGGACGAAGATCCACCGGTCGTCGGGAAGCTGCAGGCGGATCGGGACCAGGAACGGGGTGGGTGGTGGATGGACGGAGCTAGAGGACCTCAAGGAGTGCCCCAGGCCAGGAGATCCGGCTAGACCTGGGGCTGGCCTTTTACCGAGGCAGCGGAGCTCGGGGTGCGCTTTGATTTGGCCGGGCAGGAGCTTGCAAAATGCCCGTCCCCTCCACAATACAGGCACAGGTTGTGGGTGCGCCGTCGGTTCTTCTCCTCGGGGGTCAGGCGAGGGCGGGCGCCGCCCAGCTGCATGGGTTCTACAGCCGGCGGTAAAGCTGGGGTACCTGGAACGGGAGCCGCCGGGGGGGGCCTTGTTGGAGTAGCGCCCCTCTTCTGCCTCTGGCGCCGACCTTGCAGTCGCCCATCAATGCGTAGACACAGCAGGATCAGGTCCTGGAGGGCGGCTGGGCGGTCGGTGCGTGCCAGTTCGTCCAGGACGGCATCCGAGAGGCCTTCAGTGTACTGGTCCACCAAGGCAGCTTCATTCCAGGCCAGGTCTTGAGCCAGCAGCTGGAACTCTGTGGTATACTGAGACACAGAGTTCTGGCCTTGGTGCAGAGCCCGTATCTTGCGATTAGCTGTCTCAGCACGCACAGGGTTGGCATAGGCGGCCTGGAAGTGTGCCTTGAACCGTGTGTAGTCTGCTAGCAGCGGCGAGGGCTCTAGCAGCAGAGGAGTGGCCCACTTGGCCGCTGGCCCTTTAAGCAGGCTCAGGATAAAACAGACTTTTGTTTTGTCTGTAGGGAAGTCGCCCTGCCTTATCTCCATGTATAGTTCACACTGGGCGAGGAAGGCAGGGAACTCTTCCAGGTTTCCTGCGAATTTCTCAGGAATGCTCACCGGGCAGCGAGAGCGGGGAGCGGCGGCGGCAGCCAAGGCCACGGCATTGGACGCAGTCTGCTGCTGCAGAGTAATCACCGCTTGGGTTAATTGCTGCACCTGGTCTAGGAGCCCCGGCAAGGGGTCCATGCCTTCTGCCGCTTGGTCCGTCATGAGCGTGCCTGGTGAGTTTTGGGTGCTGGCAAGCTGTCACGGCCCGAGTCTCTGACACGAAGCTGCGGCTGCTATCGTCCTGGCAACGAGCCAGGACCTCTCGCAGACAGCTCAGGCGAAGCACAGGGAGTGGTCGTAAAACAGTCCAGTTGATTGATAACGTAAACAGGCAGGCTGGAGGGTGAGACGGAAGCTTGGTCAGGGAAGCCGAGAGTCAGAAACCGGGGAGCCGAGCCGAAAGTCAGAAGCCGGGAAACAGAGCCGAGAGTCAGAAGCCGGGAAGCAAAGCCGAGATCAAACGATACCTAAGCCAGTCCGATAAGCAAAGCCAGAGTCCAGAATACCAGTCTATGAGTCAGGCCGGGTCAGGAATGCACAGGTTCTGTCCGAAGCAAGGGGTGCGAGACGCAGACACATCCAAGGGTGTTCGCTTGTTGCCAGCACAGTTTGGCCTGAGGCCAGGATCCCAGATATACTGCTGGCTAATTGGCTCGTTAGAACTCCGGGCTCAGATCTCTTCTAGCCCGCATGCGCGCCTCTCTACGCCTGTTCCTGAATTCCAGGCGTCTCCTCTCGCGCAGGCGGGCCCCAGGTGTTGGTGAGTCTGGGGGAGATGAGCTAGTACCTGGTGTGGCCAGATTGGTTTCAGGTGGCCCCTGCTGCTGGCTGGCTCCTTCAGGACTTACGTCCTCTGTTGCTGAAGGCATCTGCACAGCAGGGGCGGGGTCAGAAGCAGGCACCTGCTCTGAGTCAGCAGGGGCAGGCATGACAACGTGGAAGTAGGCATCCTTGAGATCCAACATTGCCATCCAGTCCCCTTGGTTGATGAGAGGAAGGATTGTTTGCAGAGTGGACATCCTGAATTTCTGGTACACGATAAACTTGTTCAGATTCCGAAGGTCCATAATTGGTCTCAATCTCCCATCCCGTTTGGGAACCAGGAAATAAAGAGAATAGAACCCCCCCCCCCCGTTCTGGCCTTTACTGGGACCGGTTCTATTGCTTGTTTCTACAAGAGGTTGCTCACCTCTGCCAACAGAGGTGGGGAAGGGTGTGTGGTGACAATCACTGACTGAGTTGGAACCTGAACGAAGTCTATCTTGTATCCTTCTGCTATGATGGAAAGAGCCTACCCGTCTGTGGAGATGGACTCCCAAGCCGGAAGGTATTGCCGAAGGCAGAAAAGAGATGAAGGAGGGGCGGCAATGTGTGCTACAGAAAAGTCAAAGGTTCTGCTTCTGTGGGCAGGCACCCTTAGATTTGCTGGTGGTTTGAGATGCGGAAGCAAACCTGTTCTTGTTATTTCCCCTATACGGAGACCTACTCTCTGGTTGCGAAGAGCGAGGTCTCCATGGCTGGTCGGGGGAGAATTTCTGGTAGGACCTCTTGGGCCAAGATTTCTGCCATTGCTTAGGCTTGCCAGCCCTAGCGGAAGCCGGGACACCCAGGTTTCTTGAGGTCTTTATGCTTTTGTCCATCTCTTAGAGGACACTGTCAGTGGTGGAACTGAAAAGACCTTCACCTTCGAAAGGCAGGTTTTCTACAAAGGCCCTGGTGTCAGGCTGAAGAGCTGTAGACCTTAGCCAAGAGTGACATGCAGGGAGATGGCAGAAGTGATGGTTTGGGCCGATACGTCCACCATGTGGTTTGCTGCAGCCAGTTGTTGCTTGGCCACAGCAAAGCCCTCCTTTTGCAGCTTCTTAAAGAATGATCGCTTCTCCTTGCTTAAGGAAGACAATAGCAGTGTGAGCTGCTCGCAGATGGAATATTGGTAGCGAGCCATGCACGCAGCATAATTGGAAACCTTGACTCCCAATGCTCCGGCTGAATAGAATTTCCTGCCCGCATTGTCCAATTTCTTGCCCTCTTTGTCAGGTGGAGAAGAATGGGTCTTGCATGCCTTAGATGACGAGGAGACCACCACCGACTTCGGCTTGGGGTGGGCAAACAAAAACTCAGCAGCAGCCTCCTGGACCCGATACATATGGTCCAATCTCCGGGAAGAAATAGGTGTACATGCCGGTTTTACCCAGGGCTCCTTCACTGCCTGGAGGATAACTTTTGTTACAGGAAGGGCCACAGCTGTCAATGTGTCTCTCTGTATTATATTGATGACCGTGTCATCGCAACTGGCTGCGGTTGAACCACTGTGAGGGAGAGGGAGTGTGCCATCCGCTTCACCAGGTCCCCATAAGACTTCAGATCTTCCGATGTAGATATGGGAAGGTCCTCAGCAATATGTGACTCTAGCGAAGGTTCCACTGCCCTGTCAGGATCATCGGTACCGACCTCAGAGTCCGATGACAAGGATTCTCTTCTCACAGAGTGCTCAGAGAGTATCGGAGTCGAAGCTCGCTCGGGTGATCTCAGCGAAACCGACGAGCGCGCCTGTACTTCCATCCTCTCTTTGCGTCTTTCGGGAGGGATCGACGCCGATGCTCAATGCTTGGAGTGACGTGAAACCCTCGAGAGATGAGAGGCTTCTGACCACTGATCCCATTCAGGGAAGTCCCGTGGAGGGTACCACTCGTATGGCGGGTACGGGTAACCATAGGAGCAAGGCCACTGATGTTGATCCCACGGCAGAAGTGGCGGGAAACGTCAAACCATAGCAGCTGGTTCAAGCTCTCTCCGTCCATAGTTGGTGCAAGAGATGCCAGGGGTTCATTTGGTGCCGAAGCCTCGATCTCCGATATCGAACCACTGTCGCTCCGACGATGTGATCCCGATGTCGATGAGTGGGTGTGCTGGGTCAGGTCTATCTCCTGCTCATATCCCGAAAGGCGGATTGGCTGTGAACCTCTGCTTCTCGACACCAAAGGACTCCTCGGACATGGAGACGCCAGGATCTTCCGGGGTGGAGCAGCTTGCGTTGATACCAAAGCATCCCGAGAAAGAGGAGTGCGGGAAAGTCTGTTCTTTCACTTCTCCTTCGACTTGGACTTCTTCGGGAGGGACAATCAGGTCCCCGAATTGTCCCAACGCTTCTTGGCCGGAGTCACCACTAACTCTTCAGAGGGTTGTTTCATGGGTCGGCCTCACTCGGTCAGCATATTGGTCTGTACCGGTGACAATGGATCGACCGATGTAACTGTCGGGGCCGGGATGTCACGAGCTGGGGCCAGGCCAGGCGAAGTCCAGGGGCAGTCCAAGGTCTGTAACCGGTGAGCAAGAGTGTCCAAGGTGCCAAAGTCAAATCGTCGTCCAGGTATCATAGGTCAGAGGTTCAGAAGCCGTAGTCAGGGGGTCCAGAAGTCAAGCCAAGGTCAGGAGGTCCAAAGTCAAAAGCCGAAGTGGATGCTAGGACATCAGGTAGATGACTAGTTGCTTCCACAAAGCCTTCTCTCAAAGCCTACAGCTATATAGCCCTCTGCTGTCTGTTGCCCATTTGGGCTAATTGCTGACTCAGAGGGCAGCCAGGATCCTGCTGGGACTCAAGCACCCTCACTCCTAGAAGGGCCAGAATCCTTTCAAAACTCAGGGCTCAGGGAGCGTCTTGCTTGTGAGCATGCCACTCTCCTCCGATCCCTGAGGTCCTGACGAAGGCGGTCACGCACACGAGCCACCCGAGAGGGCGAGGCAGGGGGGCTTGGATCTTCTCCAGCAGGAGGCAGGGGCACTGGTGCAGGTGGCAGGGGCACAGTTTCTTCTGCAGGCTCGGCTTCTTCTGCAGGGCCCCCAGCACCCATGACACGGGGTGGCTTCCCCCATCGATACTGATGGGCCTGTTGACATTTTTGGCGGACGAAGAGCCGATTCCACAAGTGCTGCCAATAGCCTTGCCGCCCGGTTTTTGTGGGTTTGCTTTGAGAAACTCAAGCAATGCAGGCACAAATCAACTCGGTGTCCCTCGCCCAGGCACAGTAAGCAGAGGGAGTGATCATCAGAAGGTGCAATTTTGCTACCACACTTATGGCAACGTTTAAAAAAACCCCAACGCCTTTCCATAGGCACTGGAACCCACACAGAACTATATCTGAGGGAATGGGGAGGGGGGAAATAAAGCCCTGAGGGGCAAAGTCCAACAACAAATCTTTAAAAAAAAAAAAAAACAATAACTATCTATAACTATTTAACTATTAAACTACTGACTAAGAACAACAAACAGCCTATATAACAACAAGAAAAATCCAAAGGATTACAGTACCGACTGGAGCAAACAAAAGGAGATCCTCTCAGCGCGGCAATCAAAAAGGAACTGGCGGGATCCTCGCGCTGGCTTCGGTGAGCATGTGTACGGGGATGCCTGTACATGCTCGCTAGTGCCAAGCGTGAAAAAATCCTGGGCTTTTTAGGTACCGAACTCCATCCACAGTTCTATCGCTAGCGCACAGAGCCGTCGAGAGACTGTCCCGCCCTGCCTGTTGACATAACAAAGGGCTGTAACATTGTCCGTCAACAGTGCCACCACCTTCCCCGCTACTAAGGGACAGAAAGACCAAAGGGCGAAATGAATTGCCAACAGTTCCAGAAAGTTTATGTGGCAACGAGTCAATTGTGGAGGCCAAGGGCCCCCCACTCACAGAGAGTCCATGTGAGCACCCCAACCCCACAGAGACGCATCTGTGGTGATCGTAACTGTGGTTACAGGTAGATGGAAGGGAGCTCCCTGACAGATGTTGTCTCTGGATTTCCACCACTACAGGGTCCGGAAGATCGAGGGTGGAATTGTGAACCTCTTCTGAGGTGAGTCCTGTAAAGGCCGAAACTGTCTGAGAAACCACAGTTGAAGACCTCCCATTCTCAATTTTGCAAACAGCAGCATGCTTGTAGTCGCCGCCATCAGTCCCAGCATCCACAGCAGCTGCTGTGCTGTGACCCATTTTCGACTTTGGAAAAGATGGATGAGATTGATAATGTCCATCACTCTCTGCTGAGGCAGAAAAGCGCAGGGAAGGCTTGTGTCCAGCAAGGCCCCTATAAACTGAACTGTCCGTGATGGTGTCAGATGAGACTTTGTCAGGTTGACCTGCAGACCTAAGGTGTGAAGAAGACGAATATGGCCAGATAGATGTTCTTCCGACTCCGCCACAAGGAGCCAGTCGTTGATATATGGAAAGACGACTATGCCTTGCAGCCAGAGATGTGCGGCTACAACACTCATAATCTTGGTGAACACCTGTGGTGCGGTGCACAGGTTGAATGGAAGGGCTTTGTACTGGAAATGGTTGGAACCTATCGCAAAACGAAGGAAATGCTGACGTGGAAGTAGGCATCCTTGAGATCCAACATTGCCATCCAGTCCCCTTGGTTGATGAGAGGAAGGATTGTTTGCAGAGTGGACATCCTGAATTTCTGGTACACGATAAACTTGTTCAGATTCCGAAGGTCCATAATTGGTCTCAATCTCCCATCCCGTTTGGGAACTAGGAAATAAAGAGAATAGAACCCCCCCCCCCCCCGTTCTGGCCTTTACTGGGACCGGTTCTATTGCTTGTTTCTACAAGAGGTTGCTCACCTCTGCCAACAGAGGTGGGGAAGGGTGTGTGGTGACAATCACTGACTGAGTTGGAACCTGAACGAAGTCTATCTTGTATCCTTCTGCTATGATGGAAAGAGCCTACCCGTCTGTGGAGATGGACTCCCAAGCCGGAAGGTATTGCCGAAGGCAGAAAAGAGATGAAGGAGGGGCGGCAATGTGTGCTACAGAAAAGTCAAAGGTTCTGCTTCTGTGGGCAGGCACCCTTAGATTTGCTGGTGGTTTGAGATGCGGAAGCAAACCTGTTCTTGTTATTTCCCCTATATGGAGACCTACTCTCTGGTTGCGAAGAGCGAGGTCTCCATGGCTGGTCGGGGGAGAATTTCTGGTAGGACCTCTTGGGCCAAGATTTCTGCCATTGCTTAGGCTTGCCAGCCCTAGCGGAAGCCGGGACACCCAGGTTTCTTGAGGTCTTTATGCTTTTGTCCATCTCTTAGAGGACACTGTCAGTGGTGGAACTGAAAAGACCTTCACCTTCGAAAGGCAGGTTTTCTACAAAGGCCCTGGTGTCAGGCTGAAGAGCTGTAGACCTTAGCCAAGAGTGACATGCAGGGAGATGGCAGAAGTGATGGTTTGGGCCGATACGTCCACCATGTGGTTTGCTGCAGCCAGTTGTTGCTTGGCCACAGCAAAGCCCTCCTTTTGCAGCTTCTTAAAGAATGATCGCTTCCCCTTGCTTAAGGAAGACAATAGCAGTGTGAGCTGCTCGCAGATGGAATATTGGTAGCGAGCCATGCACGCAGCATAATTGGAAACCTTGACTCCCAATGCTCCGGCTGAATAGAATTTCCTGCCCGCATTGTCCAATTTCTTGCCCTCTTTGTCAGGTGGAGAAGAATGGGTCTTGCATGCCTTAGATGACGAGGAGACCACCACCGAGTTCGGCTTGGGGTGGGCAAACAAAAACTCAGCAGCAGCCTCCTGGACCCGATACATATGGTCCAATCTCCGGGAAGAAATAGGTGTACATGCCGGTTTTACCCAGGGCTCCTTCACTGCCTGGAGGATAACTTTTGTTACAGGAAGGGCCACAGCTGTCAATGTGTCTCTCTGTATTATATTGATGACCGTGTCATCGCAACTGGCTGCGGTTGAACCACTGTGAGGGAGAGGGAGTGTGCCATCCGCTTCACCAGGTCCCCATAAGACTTCAGATCTTCCGATGTAGATATGGGAAGGTCCTCAGCAATATGTGACTCTAGCGAAGGTTCCACTGCCCTGTCAGGATCATCGGTACCGACCTCAGAGTCCGATGACAAGGATTCTCTTCTCACAGAGTGCTCAGAGAGTATCGGAGTCGAAGCTCGCTCGGGTGATCTCAGCGAAACCGACGAGCGCGCCTGTACTTCCATCCTCTCTTTGCGTCTTTCGGGAGGGATCGACGCCGATGCTCAATGCTTGGAGTGACGTGAAACCCTCGAGAGATGAGAGGCTTCTGACCACTGATCCCATTCAGGGAAGTCCCGTGGAGGGTACCACTCGTATGGCGGGTACGGGTAACCATAGGAGCAAGGCCACTGATGTTGATCCCACGGCAGAAGTGGCGGGAAACGTCAAACCATAGCAGCTGGTTCAAGCTCTCTCCGTCCATAGTTGGTGCAAGAGATGCCAGGGGTTCATTTGGTGCCGAAGCCTCGATCTCCGATATCGAACCACTGTCGCTCCGACGATGTGATCCCGATGTCGATGAGTGGGTGTGCTGGGTCAGGTCTATCTCCTGCTCATATCCCGAAAGGCGGATTGGCTGTGAACCTCTGCTTCTCGACACCAAAGGACTCCTCGGACATGGAGACGCCAGGATCTTCCGGGGTGGAGCAGCTTGCGTTGATACCAAAGCATCCCGAGAAAGAGGAGTGCGGGAAAGTCTGTTCTTTCACTTCTCCTTCGACTTGGACTTCTTCGGGAGGGACAATCAGGTCCCCGAATTGTCCCAACGCTTCTTGGCCGGAGTCACCACTAACTCTTCAGAGGGTTGTTTCATGGGTCGGCCTCACTCGGTCAGCATATTGGTCTGTACCGGTGACAATGGATCGACCGATGTAACTGTCGGGGCCGGGATGTCACGAGCTGGGGCCAGGCCAGGCGAAGTCCAGGGGCAGTCCAAGGTCTGTAACCGGTGAGCAAGAGTGTCCAAGGTGCCAAAGTCAAATCGTCGTCCAGGTATCATAGGTCAGAGGTTCAGAAGCCGTAGTCAGGGGGTCCAGAAGTCAAGCCAAGGTCAGGAGGTCCAAAGTCAAAAGCCGAAGTGGATGCTAGGACATCAGGTAGATGACTAGTTGCTTCCACAAAGCCTTCTCTCAAAGCCTACAGCTATATAGCCCTCTGCTGTCTGTTGCCCATTTGGGCTAATTGCTGACTCAGAGGGCAGCCAGGATCCTGCTGGGACTCAAGCACCCTCACTCCTAGAAGGGCCAGAATCCTTTCAAAACTCAGGGCTCAGGGAGCGTCTTGCTTGTGAGCGTGCCACTCTCCTCCGATCCCTGAGGTTCTGACGAAGGCGGTCACGCACACGAGCCACCCGAGAGGGCGAGGCAGGGGGGCTTGGATCTTCTCCAGCAGGAGGCAGGGGCACTGGTGCAGGTGGCAGGGGCACAGTTTCTTCTGCAGGCTCGGCTTCTTCTGCAGGGCCCCCAGCACCCATGACACGGGGTGGCTTCCCCCATCGATACTGATGGGCCTGTTGACATTTTTGGCGGACGAAGAGCCGATTCCACAAGTGCTGCCAATAGCCTTGCCGCCCGGTTTTTGTGGGTTTGCTTTGAGAAACTCAAGCAATGCAGGCACAAATCAACTCGGTGTCCCTCGCCCAGGCACAGTAAGCAGAGGGAGTGATCATCAGAAGGTGCAATTTTGCTACCACACTTATGGCAACGTTTAAAAAAACCCCAACGCCTTTCCATAGGCACTGGAACCCACACAGAACTATATCTGAGGGAATGGGGAGGGGGGAAATAAAGCCCTGAGGGGCAAAGTCCAACAACAAATCTTTAAAAAAAAAAAAAAACAATAACTATCTATAACTATTTAACTATTAAACTACTGACTAAGAACAACAAACAGCCTATATAACAACAAGAAAAATCCAAAGGATTACAGTACCGACTGGAGCAAACAAAAGGAGATCCTCTCAGCGCGGCAATCAAAAAGGAACTGGCGGGATCCTCGCGCTGGCTTCGGTGAGCATGTGTACGGGGATGCCTGTACATGCTCGCTAGTGCCAAGCGTGAAAAAATCCTGGGCTTTTTAGGTACCGATTTGGGGGATTGGCACAGGCGCTATATCGCATGAGTGTGAAGCACAGAGACCACGAAGAAGATCCACCTGCTACCACTCTCCAAAAGACTCTTGATGATCCCTCTGCTGTAGCTGTGGCTTCTTCCCAATGCTGCCTGTTTCAACAAGTTGTTTCTCTGGTTCAGTATAATTTTCCACGGTACACTTGTCCTGTCAACTCATGTGCTTTGTTGATTGATCACAAATATCCTTAGTGTTGTAAGCTCGAGAGGAACATTTAGAAGATGACTGCATGAACAGTCTCACACCACTAATCTGAGATTCTTGTTGCTCTCCTTTTGTAAATTGCTCTCCTTTTGTTGCTCTCCTTTTGTAAATTAAGATGTATTTCCTGTACAATTTTTTGCATTCTTTCTGGTCCCAAACGCTCCCATGCTTTTGGATAGAACCCACAGATTCTGAATGGTTGACAGCAAGTCATGAAAAGCAGCATGAATGAGACACAGACCCTACTAGAAAGCTAGGTTTTATATGATGCCAGGGAACTAGTTGATCCACTTATATACTCTACTTGAATAAATTCAGAGAGACTTAGAAGGAGCACAAGACTAAGGATGACTCACAGTTGCTTTTCAAGCCAAAGTCCAACTTATGATCAACAGCAAACTATATAAGGTCCATCTGGACAATGACTTATTGCCTGTAAAGCATTAAACTTTCCATTACATCCTTAAGCATATTGTAAGGCAGCCTTTTGGCGAGGTAGCAGAAGAGTTAGTACCTACTGGTTGCATCCACTCAACACTGAGAGTCAGCTGCCCATCTAAAAGAGAAAGTTTGCCTCTACCTCTGCTAGGGCTTCAAAAATAGGAATTGTAGAGACATTATAATCCTGCAGATTTGGGTGGCTCTTTCTAACTCTAGTTCCCCTCCCGTGGCAACAGTTCCTTGAGTGGTTAGTTTCACAACACTGCCTGGAACAAGTGCCTTTGCTGCTTGGAAAGGATGCACAGAGAAGGAGATAGTCACACTTCCTTCTTGCTGCTTCAGCAATATCTTTACTTATTTGCTGACCACATATTTTCCCATATCTCATTCTCTTACTGGGTAGCTTGAAGTACTATCAACAAAATTCTCCAGCAAAAACTACAGCTCAGTGTACACTACAGGTTAAAATATACAATTAAGTATGAAATATCCATTAAATTACAAATAACTGGAGGGCTCCAACAGGGCTGACCCTGGCCCACCATGTGGCAGCCATATGCTCCCGCTCAGCCAGTGTGGCCTAATATGCAAATGAGTTCCTGCTGGGCTTTTTCTACAAAAAAAGAACTGCAAATAATCATGAAAACTCTGATCAACATTATGATTCCTTCCAACATTAATTTATGTGTGCTAGGTAGAAAGAGTTACTGAATGCCAAGCACCTCTTCAGGCTGCTCCTTTCAATCTGAGCTGTTTGCCAGGACAAGCCTGCAGCTCACAGATCTGTGTTCCCCACTCACCCCATGATGGGCCAACCTCTGGGGTGGACTGCAGGAGGCTGCTTGAGAGCTGAATGGCTGATAGCCAATGCTGGACCCAATCACCCCAGATCATCTTTGCTTTCCCTCCCTTCCAGTCAGGCACAAGGGTCTCACACAAAGACTGGGAGTCTGCCTTCCAAAGGCATTTTTGAAATCCATCACATAGCTAACCCTCTTACAAACTAGATATAAAACATGAACACTATGTATGCTTGAAGTATCTGCATTCCTACTGACATTTTTTTTTTTGACATAATAGTTTTTTATTTTCTTTGTATCAATATCGATAATACACCCACTTCCTCAACTTACAGTCACATAATATATACACGTTGTTAACATAAGTAAAGTTGATTAAGCTTCCTTGAGGAGGAAGTCAACGGCTTCTATCTTAACAAAAAATGTTTAACTTTGAGTCATTACAAAACATTACAAATACATAACTTTTTATCTGCTCTCTAAAATTGAAAACAAATTATAGGTACAACAAATCATTTTTAGATAATTTTTAAATAATCATTATTTTTAAATTTTTTCAGTTTTTTCAGTTTTGCCAGTGATAGAAATACTTTCTTTTTTCTGATACCATTCATAAAACTTGCCCCAGTTTCTGACAGCGTCATCTTTAGACTCTCCTTTTAGCATATTTGAAAGTACATCCATCTCGGCGGCATCCAAGACTTTTTCGATAACTTCACTCAGGTTCGGACCCCTCTCCTGACGCCAATATTTAGCATACACTATCCTTGCCGCAGTTATAATATAAATCACCATATGTTCATCTTCTTGTGGAACTGTATTCTTAATAAATGATAATAACATCACTTCTGGTTCAAAAACAAAATCTCTAGTTAAAATTTCCTTTATCATACAGTGTATCTTTTTCCAGAAAGTTTTAGCCACTTTGCAGTTCCACCACATATGATAAAATGAACCAATATCTACTTTGCACTTCCAACATACAGGTGACATTGCATTATTAAATTTAGCTATCTGTACCGGGGTGAGGTACCATCTGTGAAATAGTTTAAAAAAATTTTCCCTATAATTAATTGGCTTTATCACTTTATAGTTCTTTTTCCAAAAATTGGACCATTGTTCTAGACTAATATTACGTTGTAAATTTTGCGCCCATTTCACCATAGAGTTTTTAACCACTTCGTCTTCTAATTTGATTTGCAGAATATAATTATAAACTTTCTTAATTATTTTCTCCTCTTCTCTTAATAACAGTTTGTCAAAATCAAAATTTGCTTTTGTAAATCCTTTCGCCTTGTCTGAATTATATTTAGTTATTACTTGATTTCTGGTCCACCAATCCATGCTTATCCCCCTGGAATCTAGGTCTTCTTTTTCTCTTAAATTATCTTTATCATCCAAAATATCCTGATACCTAATTATCTTTTTGAAGTTATACAGTTGAGGCAGAATTGACGCCTCTTCAGGGGATATCCATCTTGGTGTCTTAGCATAGATCAGTCTTCTAATTTTTAACCAAACTTCATAAATGGTTTTGCGAATCAAATGATTTTTAAAATATTTCTGCCCTTTTTGCACATACCATAGGTTAGCATGCCATCCCGCTTGTAAATCTGAGCCTTCTAAGGCTAGTATGCGCGTATTCTCCAACCGAATCCATTCTTTTAGCCAGAGTGTGACGCACGCAACATAGTATGTTTCCCAATCTGGGAGTCCCAATCCGCCCATATCTTTTTTGTCTTTTAAAATTTTCCATTTTATCCTAGGTCGGTTACCTTGCCAAATAAAGGCTCTTACTAATTGGTCTATTTTAGTAAAGAAGGGTTTCCTTATCCCAAAACTAATCATCTGAAACAGAAACATGACTTTAGGAAGAACCATCATCTTAATTAGCGCTATCCTTCCCATAAAAGATAATTTCATGTTCGCCCATTTTTTTAAAGAAAAATCAATTTCCTTTAACAGCGGTACATAATTGTTATCGTATAAATTGCTACACTTATTGGAGAAAGTTATCCCCAAATATTTTATTTTTGTTTCATTACTGAATCCGGTTAATCTTTCAAGCTCTCTCACCTCTTGAGGAGAGATATTTTTGTTAAGCATCTTAGATTTTTGTTTATTTATTCTTAGACCCGCGACTTGACCATAGTCTTCTAATTCTTTTAAAATCTCAACCACGGACTCTCTGTTATTTTGTGATATCAATACCAAGTCATCGGCATATGCTAAGATCTTATACGACTCTTTCTTAATTTCCAGTCCTTTAATTTTGCTGTTAGCCCTGATTAAGTTATTTAAGATTTCCAATAGTAAAATAAAGAGCAGCGGAGAGAGTGGGCATCCTTGTCTTGTACCTTTATGTATCTTTACCTCTTCTGTTAAGTCTCCATTAATGATAAATCTAGCAACTTGTTCTGTATACAAGGCTTGTATGCTCTTAATAAAAATCTCACCAAAACTCATCTCCCCTAATGCTCTGATCATAAAATCCCAATTAACATTATCGAAAGCCTTCTCGGCATCGATAAACAAAAGAATCATTTGTTTTTCTCTATGTAAGTCGTAATATTCTAATATATTAGATATAATCCTGATGTTTGTTCGCATATATCTTTTCGGGAGGAATCCGGCCTGATCAGAATGAATTATATTTGCCAGAATTTTTTTAAGTCTGTTCGCTAAAATAGACGTATAAATCTTGTAGTCTATGTTTAATAGAGAGATCGGGCGGTAGTTCTTAATATCCTCTAGATCTTTTGATGTTTTGGGAATGAGTGATACATTTGCCCTTTTCCAAGACTCCGGAATTAGCTGGGTTTCCCAAATCTCCTCAATCAGATTTTTGTATTGGATTATAATATCTTCTTTAAAACATATGTAATATTCGGCTGGCAGCCCGTCCGGTCCCGCTGCCTTGTTCTTTTTTAATCTAGCCCATACTTCTTCAATTTCACCAATTGTAATTGGACTAGCTAAGCTAGTCCTTTGTTCTTCCGTTAATTTCTGTATTATTTTTTTCTCTTTGAAATAAGCTTCTATCTTGTCGGAATTTACCTCCTCTTTACTATATAATTGAGAATAGAAATCCCATATTATTTTTTTCTTATCTTCTGCTGCTGCTTTCTGACTACCATCTTTATCTTTCAAGACCCTTATTATTTTCTTTTCTTTTTCTTTTCTTATCTTGTATGACAGCCATTTACCTGGCTTATTTGCATTTTCAAAAAATTGAGATCTGGTATATTGAATCTTCTTTTTCATCTCATCCAAGAATATTAAATGTATCTTATGTTGCACTAACTTCATTTCAGCTTTAATTTGTTGAACCGAAGGTTTCTCTTTTAGGCAACTCTCTTTCTGCCTAAGCAATTCAGTTAAGTTTGTTAAAGTTTTATTCTCTTCTCGTTTTTTAAAAGTGTTAAAGCTTATTGCTAACCCTCTCATATACGCTTTACTAGTCTCCCACAGTAATCTGTGGGAAGTCTCTCTCTGCGAATTAATCTGAAAAAAAACCTTCATCTCCTCCTTAATAAATTTCACAAACTGTTTGTCATCTAAAAGCTTTATATTAAACCTCCATCCTGATCTTTTCTTAACATCTTTTATAGATATCATAATCGGATTATGGTCCGCTATTGTGCATGGTAGTATTTCTGCATCTTCCAGTATCTTAATTATTCCAGCTGTCACCCAGATCATATCGATACGCGACCAGGAATTATGTCTGCCTGAAAAAAATGTAAAATCACTTTTGTTTGGATACATGACTCGCCAGGGGTCTACCAGGGTAAACTCATCTACCATCCTGAAAAAATTATCTGGTAGTGTATTACTACCTAGTTTTTTCCTACCTTTTTTATGATTTATAGAATTTCTATCTTGCATGGGACAAGTGACCGCATTAAAGTCTCCTAATAGACAAATCTCATCATAGTTGTATGCACTGATCTTTGTATATAAATCTCTATAAAATTGGGTCTGTTTAACATTAGGTGCGTAAATATTAACTAACAAAAATTTTACTTTTTCCATAATTATCTCTATACCTTGCATCCTTGCATCCTCTGTTTGAAAAATCAATTTGGCTTGCAGTCGCTCATTAACATAGGTCACCAAACCCCTTTTTTTTTTCTCCAATTCTGAGGTCACAAACATATTACCTAGCTTCTTATTAAAAAGATATGCCTCATCCCGTTTTCTTAAGTGAGTCTCCTGCAAGCATATAATATCCAAATTTAATTTCTTTAATTGCTGAAATACACGTTTCCTTTTTTGAGGCGAGTTCAGACCATTTACATTCTGAGACAAAATCTTTAAACTATTCATCATTTAGGAATCTAAACAATATCTTAATCTTCCTTAAAAATTCTTCTTTTTCTTTTGAGCTCTTGTCTCTCTCTGTCCTCGCTCTTGCGCTTGATCAGTTTCAGTTTCAGTCTTTTCTTCTTGTGAACGATAATCTGGAACCTCAACTGGGTCTGATTGCCTTCCTGGACTCCAATTTCCTTTAGAGATCCTTCTATCCGTTTTCTTCTCCCACGTTCTAGCCTGATTAAGTATAAAATCCTCTACCTTCTCTAAGGAGTCAATCTTGTATCTTACACCACCATATGTAAACAACACCCCTTCCGGGATCATCCATCTGTAAATTATCCCTCGGTCTTGCAGCATACCCACTAAATTAGTATAGTTTCTTCTCTTATGCCTTATTATCCACGGGATCTCTCTCATAGCTCTAATTTTTGTACCTTTAATCGTGAGAGATTGATCTCTTAACTCACGCCACACACGTTCTTTCATACACCTACGAACAAACTTTATGTGAACCTCTCTTGGTAAATCGTTCTTTTTCGCGTATTGGGTACCAACTCTATGTATAAAATCAATCTCTTTTATTATATCCTCCTTCTCTATTTTTATGACTTCAGTCAATGCCTCAGCTACTATATCCAAAAGATTCTCCAATTTCTCCTCTGGGATATTTAGTAACCTAATAATATAGTCCGCTTGGACCATCTCTAACTTAGCTAGCTTAATCTCATGTTCTTCCTGTTTTATCTCTAGTTCTTCTATTCTGTCCTCTGTTTTACTAAACTTCTCTTCTATTGACTTTGTAATATTTTTTATCTCATTAATGTCTTCCTTAGTATCTCTATAATTCGCCTCTAAAATCTCAAATTTTTTTGTTAGAGCTTCTGTCTGCTTGCTTAGTTCTATTTGAACTTGTTTCAAGGCCTCTAAGAAAGTCTGTTGGGTCTCTTTAATCTGTTGGATCTCTTTAAGAGAGTCTTGAGCTATGGAATCTGCCACCGTTTTGGGTTGACCCGGGGAACCTTTAAACTTAGCCTGTTGCGACATTTTATCTCAGCCAACCTCTGTTCTCCCACTAATAACCAGTAACTAACTAACAGTGGTGTACAGCTTAGAAAATTACCAATTAACAGATATCTTAAAGGTAATCAATAATTAGCACACAAGCAAAGTGATTCAAACAAAAGTCCACCTTTCTTCTTTTCTCCACCACTTCCAATTACACAGTCTTGGTCTCCTTTGACCTCCTTAAATCAGCTCTTAAATAAAGTCCAGCCAAAGTTTCCTACAGCCGCTGATTAGCAGGGCGTCACCCTCCACTTTTTCTTCTCCGTGATTTATCTTGTCAGCCTTGTTAGTCCCGACCGCCAGGCACGATAGTAAATCACCATCAACACTGTCACTAGAGCGCTTATCCGTCCGTGAAGAGAAGAATATACAAAGTTTTGTTAAGCCTCTTTGTTCTATCCGTCCTACCGCTCCTGGGAGTGGTCGGTCCTGCGTTCTCACCTCCAAAGGGAACAGAAACAAACGTATCCGCCTTCCTTTTTTTTTTCCCTTTCCAAGTCTGAGGAACCGCAAATAAACAGCAACTTCTCCACTATCCTGGTTTGAAAGTATACAGCTGAGCCTTCAGCATTTCATTGTGCAGCAAATCGCCTTGCCGCGGCTTCTCCTCCTCTTTCCGGAGGTCGGAGCTAAGTCGCCATTAGGCGCGCTTGGCTTCAAGACAGGGAGGAGAGAAACGTCTTCGAGACAAAACTCCTCCAGACGCTTCCCCTAGCCCCCTCAGTGTACTGGCCCCCCCAACAGGGGTCTGTACGGACAGAACGTCCCTCTGCGAAGCCAAGTTCGGCTCGTCTCTTCGGAGCTCCTCCGAGACGCGACCGCCTCGCTCTGCCAAACCCGGAAGCAATCCCCTACTGACATTTTAAACACATCCATGCCAAAGTATTTTCGTATTAGCAAGCCAGAGACATATGCCCAACAGCTTAACTATATTCACATCAAACTACCTTCACTGAATTTAAAACTAATATATCATTAAAAGGTCAACGAAAAACTATTAAAACAGTCAGCACTAACAAAATTTAAATGTGAGAGCCCTCTCACACAGAAAGCTGGAATAACTATTTATATAAACTACAAAATCCATAACAATATTCACAACAAAGCATGCATGAATTAAAACATGCACAGTCACTGACTTAAGCACTTAACAACACTGAAGGAACAGCGGTTCAAACAGAACTATATACACTTTTTAAAAAGTTTTCTGAAGGATACCAAAATAGCCATCAGGGACACTGACCAGCTAATATGCAGAGCTTCATGTCTTTAATGCATCATTATAAAATATAATATAGACATCAAAAAGGCATATATCTATGAAACGGAAAAAAAATAAGGCCGCTTCCTTTTCTGGATGTTTCTCATAGTATTCCACAACTTTAATAACAGCTCTTACATTGTCTCTTATTTGTCTTTTAGGAAGAAATCCGGCTTGGTCTTTGTTTATAAAGTTGATCAAATATTGCAATATATGAGAAACATCCAGAAAAGGAAGCGGCCTTATTTTTTGTCGATGCAGAAAAAGCCTTTGACAACTTGAACTGGGACTTTATGTTTGCGGTAATGGAAAAAATAAACTTAGGGGAACAATTTATAAAAATGACAAAAGCAATATATATGGACCAACAAGCAAACTTGTGCATAAATGCAGATCTTACCAAAGAATTGAAAGTAAGTAAAGGAACAAGGCAAGGATGTCCGTTATCACCATTGTTGTTTATAATGACTCTTGAAATTTTGTTACAACAAATACCAAAAGATGAAGAAATAGAAGGACTAAAAATTAGAAGATTCTCTTATAAATATAAAGCTTTTGCAGATGATATAGTGTTTATATTGGAGAATCCGATTCAAGTGTCACCATTGTTGCTAGCCAAGATAAAAGAGTATGGAGAATTAGCAGGATTATATATAAACAAAGAGAAGTCGAAATTCTTATGTAAAAACATGAAACCAAATAAAATAAAAGAACTACAAAGGTGATGGGTTGTGAAGTCACTACTAAAGTCAAATATCTTGGAATAGAGATAACAATGAAGAATATTGATCTATTCAAAAATAATTATGAAAAACTGTGGTGTAAGATGGACAAAGATTTGATGAAATGGAATAGGCTTAACTTGTCCTTACTGGGCAGGATAGCTGCAATCAAGATGAATATTTTGCCAAGAATAATGTATTTGTTTCAAACTATCCCGATTGTAAAAGATGCCAAACAATCTAACAAATGGCAAAGGAAGATTTCTGACTTTATTTGGGCCGGAAAGAAACCAAGGATTAAGATGAAGATTTTAATAGATGCTAAAGAGAGAGGGGGGTTTCAACTTCCAGATTTAAGATTGTATCATGACGCAGTTTATTTGACATGGATCAAAGATTGGATAATGCTGTTAGATAAAAAACCTTTATGGTTAGAAGCCCATGGGAATAAATTCGGCTGGCACGCGTACATGTATTATGGGAAGAATAAAATGGACGGTTTTTTCTCTCACCACTATATCAGAAATAGTCTACTAAATACTTGGATAAAATATAAGAACTATGGGGACGAGAGAAAACCGCTATGGATAGTGCCAGCAGAAGTAATAAAAATAACAGCTGAATCCGATGAAGAAAGAGAGATGTTATATAATCAACTGCTCAAGATACAAGGAGACAAAATCGAATTAAAATCCTCAGAAGAGTTAAATAATAAGTACGATTGGTTTCAAATGCAACAAATCAAAAGCTTGATGGAAAATGATATTAAATCGGAAGGAATCAGACGAGAACAAACAAAACTGGAAAGGGTCCTGCTTGGAGACAATGAAAAATTGATATCAAAAGTATATAAATTATTATTGAAATGGTCTACAGAAGAAGAAGTAGTAAAGTCTCAAATGGTTAAATGGGCAATCAATGTGAATAGAGAAATACAAATGGATGCATGGGAGCACCTTTGGAAGAACTCAATGAAGATCTCAACTTGTCAGAGTATAAAAGAGAACTGTTTCAAGATGATGTATAGGTGGTATATGACTCCGAAAAAACTGGCTAGGATGAGTTAGAAAATGTTGGATAGATGTTGGAAATGTAAAAAACATGAACGTTCTTTCTTTCATATGTGGTGGACTTGTGAAAAAGCGAAAGAGTACTGGAAGATGATACAACAAGAAATCTCCAAAATTTTGGGTTACGATTTCAAGAAAACTGCAGAGACGTTCTTGCTTGGATTACAATTAGAAAAATTTCCAAAGGATGACAGGACTCTAATTTGGTACTTGCTATCAGCTGCTAGGACATTGTATGCGCAGCTTTGGAAGCAAGAAAAAATACCAGAGAAATGGGACTGGACTATGAAAATTTTATCGTGGAGTGAAATGGACAAATTAATTAGAACGCTAAGAGACTATGATTTAGAGATATTCAAAAAGGAGTGGAAGAAATTTAAAGGATATATGGAGAAAGAGTGGAATGTAAAAAGACATTGGACAATTTTTTAGCATTAATGAGGAAATATATATATATATATATATATATATATATATATATATATATATATATATATATATATTGAACTTTGATCAGTTAGTAGTACCTTTAGTATTGAACTTGAATCTATAACTTCGGGGAAGTCAACATTGGAGGGAGGGGGGATTGAAATGTCATATGGGTTAGTATTGAAAACTTATAATTAAGATTTGTAACCATATGTTATCAATAAATTGTTAAAACACAAAACATTATTAATTGAACGCAAAAAAATAGAATTACTGGAGTCTAATACTATCAAGAAAAATCTTTTGTTTACTAAACAAAAGTATTGGTTTAATCATCCTAGATCTTTAAAAATTCTTTCGTGGAAACTCAGAACTGAAATTGCAGGTCGACAAATTCATTTAATCAGGGATTCGGCTGGGAAAACTCATTCATCCCCTCCCAAAATTCGGCAAATTTTCCAATAATTTTTTAAAAAATTATATACTTCTGAGAACCCAGACTTAGTTTCCATAACCAACTTCCTTAATAAACATGAAATTCTTAAAAAAAAATTGGATACAGCTCATCAATCTTGTATGGATTCTCCAATTACATCTTTGGAAGTTCTTTCTGCCATTAAAAATGCTAAAATTAATAAGACTCCAGAGAGGGATGGTTTTCAGTCTGAGTTTTAAAAGAAATTTTTCCAAAACATTCTTACGCCGTTCACAGAAATCTGCAACTATGCCTTGGATTGTGGCATAATTCCTGAGAGTTGGAAGTTAGCAAAAATAATACTATTACCCAAAAAAGAGAGGGATCTTTTAGACCCAAAATCGTTTCGCCCCATTTCACTTCTCAACACTGATTATAAGTTTTTAACTTCTATTTTAACTGCTCATTTGAATCCTTTTATAGGCCAATATATTCATGAGAACCAGACTGGCTTTATTCCACGATGACAAATTACAGACAACATTCGTCAAACATTAAATATCATCCAATATGGCAAATTCCAACCATACGAATCTTGTATCTTGGCTTTGGACATTGAGAAAGCTTTCCATAGTGTAGAACCCACTTACTTACTTTTAGTTTTAAAAACAACAGGGTTTGGCCCCAAATTCCTCTCAATTATAGAATCTCTCTACTCTTTTCCGAAAGCTCTGCTACATATTAATGGGGTCTCAACTCCTGATTTCTCTCTCTCCCGGGGGACCCGCTAAGGGTGCCTTCTTTCCCTCTGTTCGCTGACGATATGGCTCTTTATCTGCGGAACCCCTTAGTGCCATTGTCAGCATTGTCTCCTCTTTTCCTAGACTTTAGAAAATATTCTGGTTTATCTTTTAATCTATCTAAATCCATGATTTTCCCAATAAACATTTCAGCAGCTACCCAATCCTCTCTTACAGCCTCTTACCCTTATCACTGGGTTAGTTCCTCTAGGTCGTATCTGGGAGTATCGATTCCTGTGGATCTTAAAGATCTTCTCAAAATTAATTATTCTGCGGTATATCACCAAATTTCAACAACTCTTCACTCCTGGAGTTCTTTAGTTCAGTCTTGGATTGAACGGATTAATACAATTAAGTCGTTTATTTTCCCAAAATTTCTTTATTTATTTCGGGCTCTTTCCATTAAAATCCCTGTTGCCCTATTCAAGAAGTGGCAGGTTTTACTGACAAACAATGGGGTGATAAACCTCCAAGAATCTGCTTTGTTACTATTAGAAGACCCCAAAATAAGGGTGGGCTAGCTTTCCCTGACCTATATCTTTACTATAAAGCTTCTGTTCTCTCTTCCATGATCACTGTATTGTACACATGACCGTGCCCGTTATGGATTTACATCGAGGAGACCCACATTTCCCCCTACAAATACCATGAATTTCTATGGCTAAAGAAAAAAGATCGTCCCTCCTGGACTATAATCAATTCATTCAGTCAGGCTCTAATCACTATTTGGGACCAAGTCCGGACGGTTGATCTATCTATTCTTTCCTCTTTTTAAAAACAGCCTTGATTCCCCCCAGCTCTTCAGTTTCCTTCATTTTACACATGGGAGTCTGCTTCATTGGTCTTTCTCTTCCAACTCTTCAGCAATAATAAAATAAAAAGCTCAGCTTGAAAGCACAGCATCCATCAAGATCCCATGGTTTGAGTATTTACAAATTTGACATTTTCTTAATAGTTCTCTTTTTAGTATGATAGCCTCGAGACCTAAAACTGATTTTGAATATTTGATCTCCCATTCTTCTTTAAAACCCAAAGGTCTCATTTCTAACATCTATCGTATCCTCTTACAGCAGGTCTGTAATTCTTTACCTTCTTACTGTGATAAATGGTACCAAGATTGCAAGGTCACACTTACAACTGCACAATGGGAGGCTATATGGGAAACTGAAGCTTGCAGAACTAAATCTATAGTCATGTTTCAACAAAATTACAAAACTATGTCAAGATGGTAAGACACCCCTACCCACTTTGCTAGCATTGACCCTAGTAACTCCCCACTTTGTTGGCGTAACTGTGGCAGGACGGTCTCTCCAGTCCATTGTTGGTGGGAATGCCCAATTGTTAATTTTTTTTGGCAGAAGATTATAACTCAAGTGGAAATCATATCTGGCATTATCATTCCACGTCAAGTGGATATCATTATTCTCAATAATTGGCAATTTTTAAAGCTTCGGTTTCCAAATTATCTCTTATTATTTCGCTCCTAACAGCTGCCAAAACTATAATAGCCCAGAATTGGAAATCCTCAATTTGTCTATAGACAGTTGGATTCTTAAAATCTGGGATTTCATCACGATGGAGAAAATCACTGCTGATATTGATATTCTAGATCCGGTAAAGGCAGCTAAGAATTTATATGCAAAATGGTATCCAATTCTGGATAAGATAGATGTTGACATCACCCTTTCCTCTTCACTTAATCAACAGGTAATTCATAAAAGAATTATCCTTTCGTGACTGTTCTCTTTTTAATAATTATTTAATTCATTTATTTTTTTGTTGAGTGTGTGTGTAGTGAATCTTCCTTTAACATATCATTGATATTTCCTATATAAAAGCGTTGAGTATAAATAAATAAAATTGTTTGTGGGGAAAAAAAGAAAAGAAAGCTGTATCCCCGTTTGTTAATATAAAACATTGCTGTAGTGTTGTCCGTCTGAATTTGGATGACCTTCCCACATAGAAGAGCCGCAAAGGAGTTAAGGGCAAAACAAACAGCTCTCAGTTCCAAGAGGTTAATATGTAAACCTCTCTCAGCCTCAGACCATGTGTCTCTGACACACCTATCCCTACAATGAGCACCCAAACCTGAAAGGAAAGCATCTGTTGTTATGGTGACTTGTGGGGAAAGGAACCAAAAGGAAACACTGGCTGATACCAGACGGGCATTTTGGTGCAGCAGGGAAGCGGCTCGAATTGGGACGGCTCAAAAAGAGCTGTCTCGGTGCCTCCCCACACTCACCCGCATGCCACTGGCATCCCGTCAGTGAGGCGACTGGGTGCCGCTGCACGGGAAGGCGACTCGGAAGCCGGTTTCCTTTGTTTTTAATGGCGGGGGGGAGCACTGGTGCGCATGAGCACACCAGCGCTCTGCTTAGTTTCATTGGGGGGGGAAATGGAACAGCTTGGGTTGGCTTGACAGCTCCAGACTGCCAAGCTGCCTCACGTTCGCCCTTCCCCCTCCAGATGGCAATCCGCCAACTGACGGCCGGCTCAAATATTTGCTACCACTTTCAAAGTGATAGCTATTTGAGCCTGGTGGAGTGGCCTGAAGAACGGGGTGAGTACGGGCTGGGGATGCCCGAGAGATGTATGCGTGTGCAGGGATTTTTTGGGCCGACTTCAGAGGCATCTCTGAGTTGGCCCAAAGTGCCAGTCTGTAATCAGCCACTGGGTAGCAGGTTAGAATCAATGGTCCAACATCATAACTCCCTTATCACCATCTTTGAAATGAAGAAACACTGGTCCTGAGAATGAACAGCATGGCTAAAACCCTGTTCTGCAGAGGCTGCATCCGGACACAGACAAAAAGAAACACAAAGGTGATGAAGGCTATTAAAGCTAAGAATCTCAGTATAGTCATAGCCCTTTGAAACCAATTTAAGAATAACTGGTTGGCCAGACTTTTGATAGACAAGACCTTATCCTACAGCAAGAAAGCTTGTGCTGCAGTGGAATCTAACCAAGCTCCAATAAAGGATGCTTGTTGAGAGGGAATCGGGTTTTGATTTCTTCCAATTTGTAAACCCAACTTCTGTCATATCTGCAGAGCTAATGACAATAGTATCTGCAACTCAAGCTTAAAAAGAGTAGTAAATAATCAATAACACAAATACGGGATGATGTAAGAAGTAAGTACTTCCTATGATCAGGATGAATGGAAATGTAAAAATATGCATCCAGGAGAACCTGGTCAACTGCTGTTAACAGTGGTCTCTGTAACTCAAGTTTAAAAAGCGTAGTAAATAACCAATCACTCAAATAAGGGATGATGTAAGAAGTAAGTACTGCCTATAATCAGGATGAATGCAAATGTAAAAATATGCATTCAGGAGAACCTGGTCAACTGCTGTTAACAGTGGTATTTGGACAAATTCAAAGGTAACTGGGCAAATTCTCTATAATTGTCAAGACCTAGAGTCTTAAGTAATTTTAAGCCATTCTGGAAAAAGTTTGGCCAAACCATCCCAAAAAGAGTGGTTGGCTGTGGTGCCAACTGTTGACAGTCTGAAAGAAGGCTTGGAGGCCTGCATCGGGTCTTTGGAAGGATGAGGAGGAGGACCAGTCTTGTGTCTCAAACCAGATCTCCAGCTAGGGATTTCTTGCCACTGGGTCTGGGGTGATCTCCCATAGAAAGAGTTCATAAACCATAAAAGCTTGGTAATTTGCTATCCTGAGGTTTAAAGATGATGAAGAGTAAGTCTTGAAACTCAAGGCATGGATCTTTCTGCCCTCCTTATCAGCTGGGGTTGAATGTGAACCTACTCTCTGCTTAGCCTGCATCTTCCCTACTATCAATGAGAATGGAGTAGGATGGGCAAAAATGAAGAGACAGTCTATATCATTCATAACTTTTTGCTTTCTTCTCTTCTCTTCAAAAGTTTTATAATAAATTGCAGTTAGTCCATCTGGTTCTGGTGTCTTATATATTTTTTAAAAAATTTGAGATCTCTTGAACTGAAATGCTTCGGTTCAGAATTTCTGTCTTCATTTGAAAATTTGCAAGTTAAAGCTTCTTGAATATATTTGTCCATTCCATTCACTGTCAAAACTTTTTTTTAAATAAAGTCTGGAAAAATAAAGTTCAAAGTGTACTTAGATTTCTACAGGCCAAGCAGATGCTCTACCACTGAGCCATGGCCCCCTCTATAAAGATTGCACAATCCCAATAATAAACTTTTAAAAATGTAATAGCAGATTTTCCAAAGCCCTTCCCCTTTTCAGACTGGCTACCATTATTAAGCAAATGAGATTGGCAAGAACATTTTTGGCACTTTATTTCCTGCATAAAATTTATGCTGAGCTCAACCAACATCCCACCATTTTGTACAACAGCTAAGGTTCAGCTCCTGTACTAGGGAAACACCCTCCCTATAACTTCCCAGCTGCGTAGCCAATAAACAGTTGACTAAGGCAAACTCTCTTTAACAACAGAGGCTTCAAAATGTCCACCAAATTTTCCTGGCCATTTCATTTTTTCAAAAATTCTACTTAGTTTTTAATCTTTTAAAAAAAGGAACTGAAAACTCATGTTTTTACTTTTAAAATTTCAAACCAAAGCTAACTCTGGTGTGAACTGCTGACAACAAGTGGCCTACCAAACCTTGAAATAAGTTAACCTTTGCTCTGACTGTGACTATTACTACAACAGGCTTCATACCTCGGTCACAACCCATCTGTTAAGAGCTGTTTTACAATATTTGCATTGTCACCAGTACTTTTAGGTCTTTTAAAAAATAGATTCACTTTTCAGATGAAAACTTTGACATTTCCAAATACTGCATAAACATAAAACAAAAACATTATTAGCTGTAGCATGTTAAAATGGACTTTTCAAAATAATCAAACTTTTTAAAAATATATGTTTTTAAAATGTTTTTAGATTCTGCAGGTAGTTGAGGCATAGATTCAAAGAGAAGATTCCTCAGTGTGCAGTTTCATAGTATTCCAACAATATATTACAAAAATACAGATATTCCACACAGTTTGAATATTGCAAAATCTTTGCATGATTTTAATTGCAATAAATTATGGTCTCTCACACACTCTCTCATTGGTCCCAATATTTAACTCCGTTTTGATTGCACTGGGTGGTCTCCCATCAGGCTTCTCTCTCTCTGTCTCTCTTTATACCCTTCCAGGGGAATTCCTATCAACTGTGTTCTTATTTGACAACTTTATTAGCCTACAGCATACAAAGGTAGTGTTTTAGTGCATCTCCGTAGCGTGGATACCCTTTTTTCAAGCAAACACACTTTTACAGTAGTCTCAGAACAAATAATTATACAGACACTTCAGCTTTTATACACGATAATAAGGTTGAAATGAAGAGAAATTTCACATTATGTGAGGGTCAGGGCTCGGTTTTCATGTTTTGACTCAAAAAATCAATTCCAGATTGATTTTTGTGTATATATCGTTATTGTCAGAGGATTAATTGATGAATTTTTCATTTGATGAGTCAGGTGGAATAGGCTCCAAGGCACATAGTGAGAAGAATTCTAATCTGCTCTGCTTCTTGGCAAAAATCAACAAAACAATCAATTGTTATACTTCATCATAATTTATTTGAATCAGAACATCTCAAGATACAAAACCAGACATGTTAATTAATACCTAAAAGTGAATGCCAATGCCTGATTGAGCTCTGCTAGTTTTAAAGTATTTTATTCAAAGATCTTTTTTTATAAAAACCTTTAAATTCTTGCATTTGTAACTTTTAGATACCCAGACTCTAGAGAACTCGAATCTGGATTAATGAAATGCCTGTGTCCACTTACTGCATTTGCTAGAAAACCATTTAAATTAATAGCAATGCAGAAAATGGATGAGACCTGAATACATGTTCTCACTCAATGTGGGTCATGTCCTAAATTTGCTCCCAAATTATTTACTCGTTCTGCCAAATCACATCAGGCTGCAAGAAATTTTTTGAAGAAACAAGAACAAAACATAAATTATTTGGTTGCCTTTTATAGAATATGCAGATGTTCCTGGTGAGGTTGATCCTAGCATCAGGAAACACTCTTCCATATCCTTTTATTGAGGTGAAAGATGCATTTCTGATCCGTATTTTTATTGTTTAAGCAAATCTTTATGATTCAGTCACAAAGGAAGGCAGGTAAGGAAACCAGCGCTTCAAAAATGATTTTTGTCACTCTTTTTTAGTCTCTCCTTTGAATTCAGCCTCCCTTTTAATCCATCTATTATATTTGCTGCAATCATTGTGCATTTTTTAGATTTTATAATGGTTGTATACTTTACTTGAAAAACAAAAGTCTACTTAGTATATTTTTACAATTCCTTTTCTCTACAAAGCTTGAGGTACATGATTTCCCCCTTCCCATTTTATCCTCACAACTATGTAAGGTAGGTTAAACTGAAAGAAAGTCACCAGTGCAGAGCATAGCTAGATGGTCCAACACTCTAACCACTATCAGATTGGCTCTAAGTACTGTAAAACAAAGAACAACAACAAGAAGAAGAGATTGGATTTATTCCCTGCCCTTCATTCAGAGTATTAGCGTGCCTTACAATCTCCCTCCCTCTTCAACCCTTGTGAAGTAGGTGGGACTGGGAGAGAACTTTCAAGAACTGCTCTTGAGAGAATAGTTCTGAGAGAACTTGCGACTGACCCAAGATCACACCAACAGGTGCATGTAGAGGAGTGGGGAATCAAACCTCGTCCTCCCAGATTAGAGTTCTTAACCACTATACCAAACTGGCTGTTCTACAGGAGTACAAGAGCCAGAACATGCTAAAAAATTGAGCCCCAGTATTTGCCTATAGAGTGGTCATTATAATTAGCAATACTGACATATTTCGAATAGGAGGATTCTAGACCAAACGTCTTTAAGTTTGGGCTTGATGCAAAATGGGGTTTACATCAGTCTCTGCCTGTTACCCAGCACACCTTGAGCAGCTCACCTTTGGGTACAGAGGGAGTAACTGGCAGAAAGGGAAAGTTCATTAGGCTCCCAAAACACTTATCTATCTCACAAAAACAATCTTTCCTAGCGATTAATTCCTAAGGGAGTTGACAGGAATTGTTTTCTTGGCCTCCCAATTAAATCTGTAATATCAAGAAAACAATTTTTATTGCCTGCCAGCTAGAAAAATGTTGGGAATAGTTTTTGTAAGCTCTTTTGTTGTTGTTGTTCAGTCGCACAGTCAATGAGGAAAAATGTGCACGCACATGAAAGCTTATACCTTGAATAAAACTTTGTTGGTCTTAAAGGTGCCACTGGACTCAATCTTAGCACCATAAAATAAGGTTTATTGTTCGATAGGAAGGTGGAAACAATGACATTTACAAAATATCAATCCTCTTCAAATAGACCCAGCCGGGGGAGACTACTGGCTGTGAAATATCCATCTGCAGATACATCACCAAACATTGAGATTGGAGGTCTAACTCAATTCAGAGATTACCAATTCAAAAATAACATGAATTGGCCAACTATTTCTGGAAATAGTCTCAACAGGGAGCCTTAAGGATCACATCAGCTTGTTGATCCAGAACTGGATGCAGCAAGCATAGGATCAGGAAAATCTGAAGGAAAATTTTAAAGAAATCCTTCCAGCTAGCTGGCTGCAGAAGTATCAGTCCTATGCGACAGATTTTAAGATGTGAAATGTATCTATGATGGCCCCATCCACTTTCCTCCCTCAGAGGCAAGATTTTCTCTCTGTTTTTCATTCCCTAGTAATGTGTTTTCTTCTTTGCTGAAGAACTCTGGCTCTCCCACCCTGTCACAGTAAAATATATTGGCTGTTTGCCCAGCCCAGAAACCTGAGAGAAGCATTAAGAGATTTAATGGCACTCAAGATGTGGGACCTTGGACCTGTTTTGTTCAACATCTTTATAAATGACTTGGATGAAGGAATAGAGGGAATGCTGGTTAAATTTGCAGAGGATACTAAATTGGGAGGGTTAGCAAATATAGTAGAAGACAGAAACAGGATACAGGATGATCCTGACAGGCTGGAAAACCAGGCTAAAACATATAAACTAAATTTTAATGTGGATAAATGTAAAGTTCTCCATTTAGATAGGAGAAATCAAATGCATAATTATAGGATGGGGGAGACTTTGACTTGGTAACAATATGAGTGAAAAGGATCTAGGAGGTCTTAGTGCACCATATGCTGAACATGAGTCAGCAGTGTGATGTGGTGGCTAAAAAGGCAAATGCGATTGTGGGCTGTATCAACAGTAGTGTCCAGATCACACAAAGTAATGGTATCACTTTACTATGATCTGGTTAGACCTCACCTAGAGTATTGTATTCAGTTCTGGGCACCACAATTTAAGAAGGATATAGACAAACTTGAATGTGTCCAGAGGAGGGCAACGAAGATGGTGAAAGGGCTGGAGACCAAGTCCTATGAGGAAAGGTTGAAGGAGCTGGGTATGTTTAGCCTGGAGAGGAGATGACGTAAAGGTGATATGATCACCATCTTCAAGTACTTGAAGGGCTGACATATAGAGGATGGTGCAGAATTGTTTTCTGTTGTCCCAGAAGGTTAAACCAGAACCAGTGGTCTGAAATCAAATCAAAAGAGTTTCCAGCTAAACATCTGGAAGAACTTCCTGACAGTCAGAGTGGTTCCTCAGTGGAACAGCCTTCCTCGGGAGGTGGTGGGCTCTCCTTCCTTGGAGGTTTTTAAAAAGAGTCTAGATGGCCTGAATTAGATCTAGAACTGAATTAGACCTAGAATATTGAAGAGCAGACTCAGGGAGCTATCACCAATCCTGTTCTACAATGTTATGCATATTGTTTTATACTGAGAAATTTTTATCTTTTATATTCTTATGTTTTAATGATATATTGTATTTTACTGTGTAACCAGTCCTGAGCCTGTTTTGGCGGGATGGGTGGGATAGAAATCTCATAAACAAACAAATACATAAATAATAACTCCTGAGCTATTTTTTTTGCAGAAACTCCTTTGCATATTAGGCCACACACCCCTGATGTAGCCAGTCATCCAAGATCTTACAGTAAGCTCTATAAGAAGAGCCCTGTAAGCTCTTGGAAGATTGGCTACATCAGGGGGATGTGGACTAATATGCAAAGGAGTTCCTGCTGCAAAAAAAGCCCTGAATAACTCTGAGGTGAAATCAGTACATGCACGGACTTTAGTTCTTATATTTCCAGCTAATGAGTTTCCTAAGCTCTTCACAGCAACTTAAATCTTTATGTTGAGAGGCTTTTGTTCTGGTGTTTTACGAACACTCCAGCACACTTTGAGTATTCTGATTCTTTTTGCTTCCAGAAGACTGGTGCAGTCTTTCCAGTACCCAAGCCTCTTTTCTTGAAACACCAGTACTCATCTTGAGTTTTTAACTAACTCTTAAGGTTTCTATAGATAGCTTCTAACTACACCAGACCAGGGATGTCTGCACTCTTCAGAGCTAACTCCTTGGGTGCATTCACATAGCAACTGGTTGCAAGTGGATTTTGCTATTCATACACAGTAAAAATCCAGTTGCAAAGTGTGTTATTTAGTGTGTGTGAACACACCACCTGTTTGACTGGATTGGGAAATTTTCTCTCTAGAAGACCTATTCCCTTTCCCAGTTCAGAAATCCTTCTCTACTCAACTGATGCTAACCAATCAGATTGTTTGGAGTATTCTGCCACGCAAGACTCTCCAGCTCTGTGAAGAATTAACCCTTCACAGTCCTTTATCTGTTTATACAGCACTTCTAAGCTTTTAAAAGTGCAGTGTGTCACAGTTTCCATTTGATTCTTTTGGCTGACAGAGACCTTCATTAATAAGTTTCTTGTGATCTGATGGAACTCATTAGCTCCCTGGACTCAGCTAAAAGCAGCAGAGGATCTTTGCAGCCTGATAGCCAGTGCTAAGGATATATAACAAGAACTTCTGTAGAGAGACAGAACAGCCCCAACATTGCTTTGGACAGCTTTTCACACTGGTTGGACAGCTCACTGCAGCCCTGCCATGTATACTACTGTTTATGTTGATTTTCCTGCCTCGCTAATAGAGAATTTGGACACCTGGCTCTACCACTTCTGTGATAAAACCCAGAGCTTGCTATCAAAAATGGCTTTGGGCATAAGAAAACTTCTGGAACCTTCTGCGAATTTCCCAGATCAGAATGAAATGAGTCTCTGACAATTCTAAAGAGCTGAAGGAATTTCCATGATGAAACTTGTCTATGAGGGATCAAAGTACTTTTATGTAGGTATATTTTTCTTAATAAACTTATTAAATCATAACATTCAACAACACTTTTTCTGGCACAGAAAAAACTACTGAAATGTACTGGTACTGAAAAGATGGAATAACCTCTGTTACTAAGATTCAACAAATGTTGCACAGATTTCTGTAGACAATATGGTCTGCTGAAACCACTTCTGGAGACATGATGCATCCATAGTATAACTTTCCCATACCAAGAATGTGGAGGTGAGAGATAATGGTTTATTTTTATTTATTTTATCAGATTTATATCCCACCCTCCCCTAACGGGCTCAGGGCGGCTAACAACAGACATGGTTGTCATGCTGGCCACTGTTTTAAGTTTGCTACAGATACATCCGCCTGAAAAATGAGTACAGCCCATAACAATTATTAGGGGATATACTTTCCCTCCGTCAGATAAAACCAGCCCTTTCCTACTGCAGCTCCCCTGAAAGGCTGCCACCAACTTTCCTCAGGCATGCATGAGGTTTGGGGAATAGGAGGCACTGCTGCTACTGCAGACTGTAATGTGTCCTTCGCTCTGGTCATCCTGTTGCAGGAGCTGCAACCCTGAAAAAGTCATGCTGGGCTGGAAGAAGAACATACCCATCTGCCTGCAAGCAAAGTAGGACCAAGGTGAGAGAGAGCCGCTCCAGGTTGTCTGACTGAACCACCCCAGATAAAAAAAAAATCCAGATCAATTTAGAAGCACAGCCACAGCAGAAGCAGGATAAGCAGGCCATCTGACTGCATCCATGGAGGAGACAGCAGAGGGTGGCAGTCTTCTGATATCCCATGCCTTTAAACTTGCTGGAATAGTGACAAAGCAAATGAGGCATCAGCTGCTGTTTTACCCTGGCAAGGAAGACAGGACAGACACAATGTCTCATTTGGAGCAAAGGAGAGAAACGTAAAGGCCTTTACAATGGCTTACCATTGTAAAAACTAGCTTCTATACTATCCTAGTCTAGGAAGGAAAAGGAGGTCCTCAAAGAGAGAGGATTCTTCCTTTTGTTATCCAAACTGCCTCATTCAGTTAGGATGGGGAATTTAGTTCAAGAGATAGAGCTGGCAGAAAGGGGTAAATAGAGGGATCTTTCCACTTGTGTCTATGAGAGTCTATGTCAAGAAGAAAACTCTCAGATAACTGGGACCAATTTAAAAGAAATAGTTGCCTTATTTGAGAAATATTGATTAACATACACACAGAGAGCAAACAAATATCAACCAATCAAGGTTACAGGAAAAGGGGTGAATTCAGAGGCATATAAAGGATTTGGGGGGTAATATTTGCTATCAGATGTGCAGGGTTCCATGAAGGGAATCTTTGAACAGCCAGTGTACTATGAAGAGGGGGGGCAGATGGTATGTCTGAGGGTGAACTCTGAAGGTGCCCTTAGAATCACACCAGACTGAAGCAAGACAGGCTGTTTTATACCTTAGAGATCCTAAGACAAAGAAGAGTGAAGTTTTCTACACCTTAAACAAAAGGTATGATGATGCCTTGATGGGATACATCCTGGATGTGCCTGCTAGATTGATGGCTGATATCAAAGTTAATCTTTTCTTGGTACCCAGAACAATAGTTCAGGAAGATGACTGTAGGTGACTGACATATCTACTTTTTTTAAAAAAGAGAAATCTCTTTACATAAAGGAGATATGGCCAAGGAGGGAGCCATAAACTGTTTTACAGAGTGGTGAGATCAGGGCCGGCACCAGGTTTTTTGGTGCCCTACACCCCCAGCTCCCCCGCCGCATGCCTGCCCCGCTCTCTCCCACCATCCCTGGCCCCAGCAGGAAGAGTTTCCCCTCTGTCCCCCACTCCAATCTTTATTGGAATGCTCGCCCATGTTCTTCACCATAGAAAAACCATGTAATGCTTTGCTCCTCTTTCACTCTCAGCCCACTTCCCCTCTTAAAGTGGCCCAGCCACTTGCAACCCAGTCCGCCAGTGGTGCTCAAGCAGGGTGACCTTACAGAAATCTCCTTGCATCCTTCCATATTGAGCTCCCAAGTGTTCAGCAGCGCCACTTTGTAAGGAAGCTCCTGAAATCTGTTTCTCTTCAGTCATTGGGAGGTTTTGCAAAGAGCCAGCCCAGGAGTCGAAGTGTCCAGGAAACTGTTGCAGCCACCACTGGAGGGCACGTGCTGACCCGCAGCCGGCAGACTTGAAACTGGACAGACACCTGCTTGCCTCCCCTTTCTGTAATGCCTGGTCACTGGCAGATCTCCTGCCTGGGTGTGTCTGCCTCAAACGCTCCCCTTCACTTGCGCCAAAGGAGGGTTAATGGAGAGTGTGTGTGGGCAGGTGGCCCCTGGCCAAGAAGCCTCTTGATCCAGTGTGCTGTGCTCTTTGTGTGCTCCACTGGGAGCCAGAGGGCGCTCGCTGCCATCAAGGCAGCCAGGAGCATGGAAGAGAAGCGTCCCATCCAGTCCCCAGGGGCAACATAGGACAGCTTCTTGGGCTGCCTTCATGGGCCCTCTACTCTTTCCTGCCCTGCCGCCACCAGCCGACTCAAAAGGCAGCTCTGCCCAGCCTTGGATTTCACCTTGCCAAGCATCAGCCTTGCCTGTCCTTGGAGACCTTCTGGGATCCATTGCTTTGCCCCCTGCATTCCCAATCCTGCTGTGAAGGGTTTTTTCTTGCCCACTGCCCCCGTTCAGCCCCTTCCCAGCCGCTGCCTGCCCACAGCACTGCTGGGAGGTGGCGAGGCAGAGGAGGGCGGCAGAGAGGCAGGCGGTAGCAAGGGTGAGCATGGCGGCAACAGGGAAGGGGCACTGGGAGCAGTGGTACGTGCATGTGGGGGAGCATCTGCTATCCACCCCTGTGGCCAGGTGGCGCCCCAGGAGGCCACCTACCTGGCCTACGGGGACACACTAGCCTTGGATGAGATTTACACTTCAAAAGAGAAAAGGAAGTTTCAGGACAGTGGATCTACATACTGGGATATGTAGAAATGCATGAAGCTTACATGGGGGTGGGGAGAGTGCCCTTAGATAAGACATAGGTTTTGCTTTCTAGCAGCCTTCCAGGGTCCATGTTTTAAGCCAGGATCCGATTTGTGTCCTTCTTTAGGAGTGTGCACAGACTGAGAGCAATGCCTTGGGGAACCCTGGGTTATTCAAAATGGGGTGTCTATATGTCCAGCTGTGTTAGGACACCCTTATATATAGGTCGTAATAGCAGGGTTTACACTTTTACTTCTCTTTCTTCAAAATTGTCTCCTTTTTAGGGAAAGCAAGGATATAGTTTTAGATGTCTGTCTGGAGCTCTACGAAAATCTGGTTTCCTGTCTAAACACAGGCCTTGCATGATAATGTAAGGATATCCTTCTGGTGAAGTCAGAAGTTTGAGCCTATGTTCCAGCATGGTGATATCATGCCAGAGGAAAGAGTTCTTCTCTGGACAGTGAGTGTGAAACTTCCAGGAGCCCAAATAAAGAGTGAAAATAAAAAATAAGGTAGCTTGGTGTGGATTCAGCTTTTATTCACAGCCAATGTATGAAAACACACTGCCCATGTCAACAGCTTCTGTTAGTCAAAGCTGGTTTCTCTATTTAACTTCTCAGCTGAATAGGGTAGTCACTTCAGTAAATATTCCACAAACTACCTGAATTATAGGTCAGCCATTTGATACAAGCCTTGTTGTCATATAGGGTTAATAATGTATTGCAGTGGTCAGGGTTACTGTACTATTCAGTTTCCACTGGCGTTAACTTGACTCCTTGTATCAGCATTTCAGATATCTACCTTCTGCTCATAAACTGCTGTTATAGTGAAACTGGATTAGCAAAGAGGTGAGATTTTATAGATTTTCTTAGGCTGAGAATTCTGCAACAAATGCTCTGACCAGTGTCCTAGCCAATCTTGTTTTCACGAAACTCAGAATAATGCTCTGACCAGTGTCCTAGCCAATCTTGTTTTCACAAAACTCAGAATATGGGGCAAAGTATCAATTTCTGAAAAGCAGAGAGGAGATTAACACACACACACTCCAAAGTGTAGGAAAGTGTATTTAAGTTAAACAGTAAAGGAAAATATTTCATTTACTACAGCTCTTCAATGAAATTAACTCACCAGGATGCTATACTATCTATTTCCTTGTAGATTTTTCAAGGAAAGATTAAACAGGTGTAATTCTATGATGTTTCAGAAACAGATAGCTGGTGTTAGAACCAGGGAGTGGACTGGATGACCCACAGAGAGTTGCTTTCAACTCTATGATTCTATGACTTTTTATTAATTTGTGTTCTAAAGGTTCAAATGGTGCCCATGAAAAAGACTGTGATTTTTTTATCCTTGTGGAACTTGGCTTCATGATAATATCATTTGTAATGAGAATAAGTTTTGCCTTTGCATACTAAATACTTCAGGTTCAAATAGCAATTTGAATTTGGGTATCTTTTGGAACCAGCCAGATACTCTGCCTCTCTCAATAACAGTCTTCCTACCCTGTCTTCAAGGAATCTTGTACCATAGGGACCCAGCCCCAACTTTTCATTAGACTAGCAAAGTATATTTTACCTTGTCCTTTTTATTGCTCTCGAGACAGCAACTCCTCCCTTCCCTCGGTATCTTTACAAAGGACTATATTGTGTAGTAGCTTCTTCTGGGTGTAAATGACATTTTGCTGGACCAACTGATTGATTTTGACTTTGCTCTATCTCTGTACTTATCTTTTATGTTGACTTTTTATTATAAATAAAAGTACAGGATTTAAAAGTCCTTTGCCTCCTTTCATTTTTGAGAAACACAGTACCAAGTTTGACCCATATACTCACTGCTTTAAGGTCCCCAAATGAGGACACAGACTGCTATAGATGCACATGAGAAGGTTGTACTTTTGTGCTGGGAGTTGTTTGTATAACAATGATAGGTACTACATGCCTATACCCCTTCTTTCCACATTGTAAATTCCATTTCATTATAGGACGTCACACACATTAATTGGTATTTTGTATTACTTTATCCTTCATTACTACTACATGGGAAACCAATCCTACACTTGATAAAGTATTTTACCTCTATCCATATATGATATGTGCACTGGTCATCTTAGTCAGATCCCTATATTTTATTTTATTTTCTTCGATTTTTAGCCCGCCCTTCCCATAGAACAGGCTCAGGGCAGGTTACATAATAAAAACAATCAACAGTAAAAACAGTTAAAGACCAGTTTAAAATATATAAAATCTAAAATTAGACAGACTAAGATGGCAGATTCTGCCTCATAGATGTGACCTATTGTCCAGGTCCAGCAGATAGCGCTTGGGATGGAATGAAGGGGGGGGGGGAGGTCAATAACAAGTGACGCTCACTGCCTCAGTTGAAAGCCTTACAAAAGAGCTCTGTTTTACAGGCCCTGTGGAATTGAAGGGGGAGCTCATTCCACCAGGCAGGGGCTAGGGCTGAAAAGGCCCTGGCCCTTGTCGAGGCCAGATGGACGTCTCTGGGGCAGGGTATTATCAAAAGTTGTTGGGTTGCAGAGCATAAGGATCTATGGGGCTCATACAGGGAGACGCGGTCCCGAAGGTATGCTGGCCCCTGGCTGTATAGGGCTTTAAAGGTAAGTACCAATGCCTTGAACCGGATCCGGTACTCAATGGGTAGCCAGTGCAGTTCACGCAGCACAGGATAGATCTGTGCCCGTACAGGCAACAAAGTCAACATTCGTGCAGCAGCATTTTGCACCAGTTGGAGTTTCTGGAGGAGGGTCAAGGGCAGCCCCAAGAGTTACAATAATCTAGCCTGGGAGTGACCATTGCATGGGTTACTGTGGCCAGGTCGCAGGGGTCAAGATACGGGAACAACTCTCTGATCTGCCTCAGATGAACCGTCTGAAGATAACCTGGATGCACCCATGGTCCAAGCACTGGCACCTTATCGACTACATTCTGGTGCGCCAGAGAGACCTTCGAGATGTCTTACACACCCGAGTAAAGCCCAGTACAGAATGTCATACGGATCATCGTCTTGTACGCTGCAATCTCCGTCTTCACTTTAAACCCACACCCAGGAGAGGAGGTATCCCTCGGAGGAAGTTTCAGGTTGGCAGTCTGCAGTCAGCCGAAGTTAAAGCTGCCTTCCAGGCAAAACTCCAGTCAAGAATTGAGGACCCCAGTTGCCCCACAGACCCTTCTTCAGAAGCACTCTGGGAACACCTAAAAACTACCGTCCTACGGATCTCTGAAGAAGTCCTCGGGTTCTCCACAAGGAAGAACAAGGACTGGTTTGATGAGAACAATCAAGAGATCCAAGATTTACTGGCGAAAAAGAGATCTGCCTACCAAGCACATCTTGCTCAGCCCTCCTGTCCTGGGAAAAAAGCAACCTTTCGCGCTGTATGTAGCAACCTCCAGTGCAAGCTTCGAGACATTCAGAACGAGTGGTGGACCAAGCTTGCTGAGAGAACCCAGCTGTGTGCAGACACTGGTGATTTAAGAGGGTTCTACGAAGCCCTGAAGGCAGTATATGGTCCATCATATCAGACTAAGAGTCCCTTGCGTAGTGCAGACGGCCAAGTGCTCCTCACAGACAAGGCATCCATATTGAACCGGTGGTCGGAGTATTTTCAGGTTCTCTTCAGTGCCAACCGCGTAGTTCAAGATTCAGCAATTCACCTCACCCCATTTCAACCAGTGAAAACAGAGTTGGATGAGATCCCCACTCTAGAAGAGACTGTTAAAGCCATCAAGCAACTGAAAAGTGGGAAGGCAGCAGGAGTTGATGGAATTCCACCAGAGATCTGGAAGCATGGGGGCACAGTACTACATAGCTCACTTCACAAAGTACTTGTCACCTGCTGGGAACAAGGCAAATTACCACAGGACTTTCGCGATGCAATCATCATCACCCTATACAAGAACAAAGGAGAAAAGTCAGACTGCTCCAACTACCGGGGGATAACCCTGCTCTCCATCGCAGGCAAAATCCTTGCCAGAATACTCCTGAACAGACTGGTGCCCGCCATTGCAGAAGAACTCCTCCCAGAGAGCCAGTGCGGCTTCAGAGCTAACAGGAGCACCACCGACATGGTATTTATTCTCAGGCAGCTCCAAGAGAAATGCAGGGAACAGAACAAGGGTCTATATGTGACTTTTGTCGACCTTACCAAAGCTTTCGATACCGTTAGCAGGAAAGGCCTGTGGCAAATCTTGGAACGTTTAGGATGTCCCCCAAGGTTCCTCAGCATGATCATCCAGCTACACGAAGACCAGCGAGGCCAAGTCAGACACTGCAACGACCTCTCAGAGACCTTCCCAATAGGCACAGGTGTAAAGCAAGGCTGCGTTCTCGCACCAACTCTCTTTACGATCTTCTTTAGCATGATGCTTCAAAGAGCCGCAGTAGATCTAGATGATGACGATGGTGTCTACATCTGCTATCGCACCGATGGCAGCCTGTTCAACCTGAGGCGACTAAAGGCCCACTCCAAGACTATGGAAAAACTCATCCGAGAGCTACTGTTTGCTGATGATGCTGCACTCGTCTCCCACTCGGTATCAGCTCTGCAGCATATGATGTCCTGCTTTGCAGAGGCTGCCAAGCTATTCGGCCTAGAAGTTAGTCTGAAGAAGACAGAAGTTCTCCACCAGCCTGCACCCCAGGAAGATTATCACCCTCCCTGCATCACTGTGGGTGAATCAGTTCTGAAGACAGTCCAGCAGTTCAGCTACCTGGGGTGCATCATCTCCTCAGATGCTAAGATCGACAAGGAGATTGACAAAGGCAAACCGTGCCTTTGGCCGACTGCACAAAAGAGTGTGGAGCAACAAGCATCTGAAAAAAGGCACAAAGATCAATGTTTACAAAGCGGTTGTGATGACAACCCTCATCTACGGCTCCGAATCGTGGGTTTTATACCGTCATCACCTGCGACTCCTTGAGCGCTTTCATCAGCGCTGCCTTCGCACCATCCTCAACATCCACTGGAGTGACTTTGTGACCAACACTGAAGTTCTCAAGCGGGCGGAGGTTACCAGCATCGAGGCAGTGCTGTTGAAGACGCAGCTGCGCTGGGCAGGGCATATTTCTAGGATGGAAAACCACCGCCTTCCCAAGATTGCCCTGTATGGCGAACTCTCCACCGGCCATCAAAATAGAGGGGCACCAAAGAAGAGGTACAAGGACTCCTTGAAGAAATCCCTTGGCACCTGTCGCATCAACCATCACCAGTGGTCTGACCTAGCCTCAGATCGCAAAGCATGGAGGCACACCATCCACCAGGCTGTCTCTTCTTTTGAGAACACACGCATAGCTGGTCTTGAGGACAAAAGGAGATTGAGGAAGAATCGCACTGCTACAGCACCAACCCTAAATCAGACTTTTCCCTGCAGCCACTGTGGCCGGACCTGCCTGTCCTTTCCCTGCAGCCACTGTGGCCGGTCCTGCCTGTCTTGTCAGCCACCAGCGAGCCTGCAGCAGACGTGGACTATTGCACCCTTCTTAAATCTTCGTTCGCGAAGCCAAGCCGAGAGAGAGGGGAGAGAGAACAGCAAAGCAGAACATGAATAATATTCTGTCTCTTTAAAAATTGTTTTAATTCAATTTCTGAATACCTGACAAAAATTTTAACAGTTAAACACAGTCCTAAAATTCACCAGAATTTTTTCTTGAACCTGTCCAAATAATTAACTCATTACATCCTTGTGATCTTAATTCAGCTTTATACTTTAAACTAATTTCTTCCATCAATGCTAAGGAAACTGATACCTTTTCATTATGCCTAATACTTGTGAATAGCCTAAAAGTTCAAATTTATCTGACAAATATCCAAAACAAGATAAATGCATTTTGTAATGGGGAATAAGTGGTCTCCTACCATACGATGCAGTCTTACATCAAGTCAGACAATTAGTGTGTCTAGACCAGAAGCTCTCCATGGTCTGCCCACACTGGCCATCCAAGATCCCACTTTAACCACAAATGGCAGAGAGTGAGTTTACAATCAATCACTGAGCTATGTCCCCTCCCTTAGAAAACAGTTAGAAACAAGAAGGAAAAATTATTTGTATAACAATGCAAACCAATGCAAGTTCCTGCTCACCTACAGCATTAATGTTTAAGGAGCAATTAACTCAGGCAAGTGTCACCCCCACTGATTTCAAGCCCAAATAGCGCTGAGTAGCCTGATTTCATCATACCTTAGTAGTTTAAGAAAGATCGTCCAAGGTCAGTACTTGGATGGGAGACCACCAAGGAAGACTGGGTTTGCAGAGGAAGGCAGCAGTAACCAATCACTGCTCATCTCTTTCACTTAAAACCCCATGGACCCGCAGTCACCATGAGTCTGTTGTAACTATGGTACATTGCCTTCCCCAGTCTTCTACACTTCCCCCCACTTCCATTGCCTTCCCCAGTCTTCTACACTTTCCCCCCAGCAAGCTGGGTACTCATTTTACCAACCTCAGAAGGATGGAAGGCTGAGTCAACCTGGAGCTGGCTACCTGAACCAGCTTCTGCTGGGATTGAACTCAGGTCATGAGCAGAGGGCTCTGACTGCAGTACTGCAGCTTCACCACTCTGCACCATGGGGCTCTTCAGATGTAATTAGTATTCTTTATTGCTATTTTACAGGCTCCAGAACAGAGCCTTCACAAGTTGCACACAACATCTTAATATTATAACTCTTATTAAAATCAAATATTTTAGTTTCATTAAGGAGCTTAAAATATTTCAGACTAGAAATATGTAAGCAGAATTGGTAGATTCAATCAATAAGTGAAATTCCGCTCTGCTTCATCCACTGCCTCAGCACACTACTAATTCACACAACTTTTATAAACTTTAAGGTACAGGAGTCCCCTAAAGGCTTAGAACTCATGCCCTAATGATCCCTCAGTCCCTAAAGATTTTTCAGGTTTCAATGCATTTCAGTGTGGTGTACTGGTTAGAGCAGGGGTGTCATATGTCTGGCCTGCAGGTCTGATCCATCCCTCAGAGAGCTTCTATGCAGCCCTCCATGATCTGCTTCCTTCTCCCTCTCTCCTGCTTCTGTCATTGCCATTTTTGTTTTTCTCCATGGAATTGAGGCAGCCAAGCAAAGCAGCCTCTCCTCGCTTTCTCCCTCTTCCCCAAGGAAGCGGGAGAGTGGGGGAGTCTCAGCCAATAGAGGAGCTTGGCTCTGTAGCTCTGCTATGTGATTGAGATAGTCTGGCACAGCTAGAGTTCTCCGAATCAAAGCTCAAACTGGGCCAGGTTAACTCAATCACACATCAGAGCTAAAAAGCCAAGCTCCTTCACTGGCTGAGGCTCTTCCCTCCCCCTCCGTTGGGAAGAGAGAGTGCTGCTTTCCTTGGCTACCTTAAAGCACCTTTAAGACCAACATAGTTCTGTTTAAGGTTAGTAAGAGCTTTTTGCCTTCCTTCTCTTTCTCTCTCTCATTAAGCTGGGTTTTCCTGGATGCAACTGTGTTCCCTCTTCGTTTTCACTGTATTCACACTCTCATGATCCAATTTTTCTCAGTAGGAAAGCAACAGGAACTGTTTAGATGAGGAATAACAAGAAGCCAGTGAGGTGGAGACTGTGGATTTTGAACTTAAGACTTCCCAGACAGTAAACTGACAGTGACCACTATATATTGCTCTCCCTCTAATCTTGCACTTCCTCATAGGGGTTGCAGCTATTTTTCTGGGGAAGACTATAGCTACTAGCTAAGCACATAGGCTTTAGTCTATGTCATTGTTCCTTCATGTGTTCTTGACCAGCACACTAAGCAACATATGTACAAAAGCTCACAATGCCCATCTATTTCAAGTTTTTCCCTGGGTCTTAGGTCACAGAGCATTGACCATGAGATTTCTGTAATGAATGGCAATAAATCAGAAGTAGGTTTGCAATTTATAGATACACACCTGAACAACAGCTCAGCAGCATACTCATTGCTATAGCACAGACACGGTCTTCAAATTTTGATGCAATAATTCAGAGCAAGTAATATCAGTTATTAGAGACTATCACATAAACAAAATATTGCAAAAGGGCTAATGTTTAAATTTATATCCCACCCTTCCCGCCGAAGCAGGCTCAGTGCGGCTCACAACAGTAATAGTATCTTTGAGTTTGTGCCCTTTAAAAAGTAATATCATCTTTGAGTTTGTGCCCTTTATAAAGTTTTTTAGTGCATGCAGCTACGGCTGCGAGGATTGTATATGCAAGACACTAGAAGACTCCACAGACACCTAAGAAAGAAGAATTTGTTCAAAAGCTGCTTGAAACATAGGAAATGGACCTCCTTTCAGTAAAATTGAACGAGGGAAATATATGGGACAGTAAAGAAGCATGGCAACCTTTATATGACTGGTTGAAAATGGACAGGTGAACAATAAGAAAAAAGTAGAAATAAGAAAATTAAGGTTCACGCACAGAGACCGCATCCTTGCAGGCATTTCGGACTGGGTGGGGAGGGGTTGGCCCATGGGCAAATTGGACAGTGCATTCAGACCATTTGTTTCCCACCAGGAAGAACTCTCCTTACACAAATGGTGTATTCTTTGGGGCAGCAGAGTGGTGGTCCCTCCCCCACTCAAGAAGCAAGTGCTCGAAGCCTTGCATGAGACACACTCAGGGATAGTGCGGATGGAAGCTCTGGCATGGAGCTATGTATGGTGGCCAGAAATGGATGAAGAGATTGAGGGGTGGGTTAGAAGGTGCCCACATTGCCAAGAGTCCCGGCCGAATCCAACTGGTGCCCCCATTCACCGCTGGGAATCCAATCGGGTGCCGTGATCCCGGCTATACTTAGACTTTGCGGGGCCATACCAGGGGCAAATATTCTTTATCTTGGTGGATGCTTACAGGAAGTGGCTGGAGGTAATCCCAGTCGCTTCCACCTCCACCATGGCTGCAGTTAGAGCCTTACGGAGGGTTTTTTGCACCCACGGAATCCCAGACACCGTAGTGATGGACAACGACACCGCGTTTACCTCCCGGGAGTTTCAGGAATTCCTGAATAGGTACCTCATCCACCACATATGGTCCACTTCCTTTCACCCAGCCATTAATGGCCAAGCGAAGTGCATGGTTCGTACAACCAAGGAGGCCTTGGGTCGAATAGTCCAAGTTGTCCGCCTTCCTGTTTGGGAACAGGATCAACCCCAAGCCGGCTACGGGCGTAAGCCCTGCCAAGTTACTCATGGGCAGGCAGTTAACCACCCAGCTAGATAGGTTACACCCCGACCGGGCCCCGGACTTCTGCAGCTCCCCCAAGACCAGGGAGGCCACGAGGGGGTTCTTTCTGAGGGATTCAATCTATGCCAAGAACTCTGCGAGCGGGCCGGAGTGGATACCAGCTCAGGTGCTGCAGCTCACTGGGTCCTGCACTTAAGAGATCTTGTTGGAAAGGGCACAGCTCCTCCGCAGACACATAGACCAATTCCACTGCCGCACCCTGCCAGAGGAACCGGCAGGGCCAGGGGGAGCGGGGAATGGGAAGAGCATGGGGCCACTGAAAGAAGCAACCCTGCCGACCTCACCAGGATTGGTGGCAGAGGAGCCTTACAGGGCGGGTGAGATACCTCCGCAGGATCGAGGCAACGCTCTGCCGACCGCAGCCCAAAGCGAGGAACCAACGGTTACAGAACCCCAGGCAGCAGCCCCAGCTCCCCAGATCGAACCTCGGCAGTCGCTCAGAGAGCAGTGGCCACCTGCTCATTTGAAAGACTATGTATCTTGAACTGGGGGAGGAGGAGTGTTGTGTCTGGCATTCCTTCTGGAAAGTACAGCACAGCGCACCTGTGGGCAGTGCCTGGAAGAGACGCAGCCCGTCTATGATGATCAGTGGCGGGAAATTTAACTGGCCAGGATTGGACCTGACCAGGAAGAAGGTTGTTCCGGGAAATGTATATAACAGGGGACCTGGCCCCGCCATGTTGTCTTTGTGATGTACTCAATAATAAAGCATGTTACCATCTGAACGTCTCCGACTTCATTACACTGACTTTGGGTCAGTCATACACTCTCAACCTAATCTATCTCACCTGGTTTGGGGGAAGATAAAATGGAGGAGCGGAGGAAGATACAAGCTGTTTTAGGCCCCTAATGAGGTTTAGATTTAGATTTACTGGATTGATATCCAGCCCTTCCCGCCGAAGCAGGCTCAGCGCAGCTCACAGCAGTAAACGGTAATAATTCGATTCAATAAATACTGAGTAAACACAAACAATTAAAAAAAATCAACAAGTTAAGCAACTAAAACAATTAACAATTAAAAACAGTTTGGTATTAATATCATTTGATTCACTGAGTGCTATTTAGGTATCCTGATGTTTCTATATCAGCAGTTCAAATATAAAGTGAGACAGAATGATGTTGTCTTACAGGCCTTGTGGAACTGTGAGAGGTCCCGCAAGGCCCTAATCTCCTCTGGCAGTTGATTCCACCAATAGGGGGCAGTGATTGAGAAGGTTCTTTCTCTAGTGGTTTTCAATCGTGCCTCCCTCGGCGCAAGGATCGATAGTAGATTTAGCAATCCAGATCTAAGTACCCTCTAGGAAACATGTGGGGAGAGACGGCCCCTAAGGTAAGCAGATCCTCAGCCATTTAGGACTTTAAAGGTAATGACCAGCACCTTGTAGTGAATCCGGTACACCACTGGCAACCAGTGCAACTCCTGCAGCCCCGGCTGAATGTGCTCCCACAAGAAGAGCTCCAATAGCAGCCTGGCTGATGCATTTTGCACCACCTGTAGTTTCCAGATTCAAAACAAAGGCAGTCCCATGTAGAGGGTATTAAAGTAGTCCAGTCTCGAGGTGACCGTAGCATGGATCACAGTTGCCAGGTTGCCGCGCTCGAGGAAGGGGACCAACTGTCTTACTCGCCTTAGATGGAAAAAGGCAGATTTAGCAGTGGCTGCTATCTGAGCCTCCATTGTTAAACAAGGCTCCAGTAGCACCCCCAGGCTTCTGACCCTGGGTGCCGCTGTTAGTGGTGCACCATCAAAAACTTGTAGGGGGATTTCCTTGCCCGGACCACCACGACTCAGACAAAGGACCTCTGTCTTCATCAGGTTCAGCTTCAGCCAGCTCAGCCTAAGCCACCCTGCCACAGTTTGTGATGCCAGGTCCAGATTTTCTAGGACGCAGGTAGACCAGCCAGCCATCAGTAGATAGAGTTGAGTGTCATCAGCATATTGATGACAACCCAGCCCATACCTCTGGGCAATCTGAGCAAGGGGGTGCATATAGATATTAAACAACATCAGAGACAGCACCGCCCCCTGAGGCACACAGCAATTAAGCGGGTGTCTCTGGGATGACTGTCCCCCAATCACCACCCTTTGTCCCCAACCAGAAAGGAAAGAGGAGAGCCATTGCAAAACGAACCCCTGAATCCCTGCGTTGGCGAGGTGGTGGTTCAGCAACTGATGGTTGACTGTATAAAATGCAGCTAACAGATCTAACATCAGTACTGCCAAGCCGCCTTGGTCCAGATGCCGCTGGAGGTCGTCCACCAGGGGGACCAGTACTGTCTCTGTCCCATGGCCTGGATGAAAGCCGGACTGAAGGGGGTCTAGGACGGAAGCATCCTCCAGAAAACTCTATAACTGTAGTGCCCTCTCAATAATTTTACCCCAAAAGGGTAAGTTTGCCAATTCAGCTGTGTCCAACGTTGGTTTTTTCAAGAGGGTGGACCACTACCTCTTTAAGGGACGTTGGAAAAAGTCCTTCAGTGAGGGATCTATTTACAATATCCTGTATAGGATGCCGTAGCTCCATCTGGCAAGCTTTAATCAGCCAGAATGGGCAAGGGTCCAGATTACATGTTGTTGGGGGCACTGTGGAGAGAATTCTGTCAACTTCCTCCAGGCTGAGTGTTGTGAAATGGTCCAAAGCCAGTCCAGAAAACAGGCAATGGGGAGAAAGGCAGGATATAAGGGAAGTCAATAAATAAAATAGGAATGCTACCTGAGTAAGAGTGAGCAGGATTATGGAAATAGCCTGACAATTTTGGGCCAACACTATTCAGCCTTAAAACGCTTCAAGTCGAAATCAGGAACCAAAACTGCATGAAAACAGGTGGCTCTAGTCTACATGATAAAAATAGTGAGGCAATTCCAACAAATATAATGCATGTGTATATGTATTACTGCATTGCATTTACAATATTTAAAGGACACTGGTCAGCTGAGGAATACTGAGAAACAATAACTGTCTGAGCACATGCTTTTCCCTCATGCATAAACTAGTCTCCTAAGCCTACATATACGACTTTAGTGGCTCCTTAACAACTAACATTTATTTCAGCAAAGCTCAGGGCTTTTTTGTAGCAGGAACTTCTTTGTTATTAGGCCACATTCCCCTGATGTAGCCAATCCTCCAAGAGCTTACAGGGCTCTTAGCACAGGGCCTAATGTAAGCTCCAGGAGGATTGGCTACATCAGGGGTGTGTGGCCTAATATGTAAAGAAGTTCTTGCTACAAAAAAAGCCCTGGCAAAGCTTAATTGAGACAGAGCTCACTTCATCAGATGCCCTGCTGTCCCTGTTACAGGGCATTCAAGCCATTTTTCAGAACAATCTGATGGAAAGTAATTTTTTGTTTCATGTTGGAGTTTTACAAGCTTACAAACTCTATTTAGCACACCATAAGCATGCCTTCATGTTTTTTTTCCAGTTTGCATTTACAAATATTCCAGGCATCTTGCCCTACTCTGAACCTAATGAAGTCCACTGAGTATTAATACAGTCATGAGGCTTCCAACTTACTTCAAAATTCTTTGTAGTAAGGATGAATTGTGAGAGGCTGCGTGGTCAGCGAAGTAAAGCCTACAGAAAAAATCTCTATCCTACAGAAAAAATGCTGCACACAAAGTAAAGAAAGCAACACACAAAGCATCAATGGGATATTCAGAGAATTCCAATGGCAGGGGGATCTGCTATGAAAACCAAGCAGGAAACCAGCAAGGAATTGTGAAGATCTTCCTTCCATGTTAACCTCCTCTTTCCCTCCTCCTGCCAGCTCCTGTATTATCTCTACTTCCTTCTCTCCTTCCACTCACCAATCAACTATTTATCTGCCCCCTCCAATTCAGTGTTATTTACTTGATTTATACGCCACCTTTCTCTCCAATGGGGACTTAAAGCAATTTAATATAATTCTCCTCTCTTTCATTTTATCCTAATAACCCTGGGAAGTAGAGTAGGCTGAAAAAGAATTACTAACCCAAGGTCATCCAGCAAATTTTAATAGCAGAGTGCTGATCTTAGCAGAGAGCCAGTTTGGTATAGTGGTTAAGTGTGCAGACTCATATCTCGGAGAACCGGGTTTGATTCCCCACTCCTCCACTTGCACCTGCTGAAATGACCTTGGGTCAGCCATAGCTCTGGCAGAGGTTGTCCTTGAAAGGGCAGCTGCTGTGAGAGCCCTCTCAGCCCCACCCACCTCACAGGGTGTCTGTTGTGGGGGAGGAAGATAAAGGAGATTGTGAGCCACTCTGAGATTCAGAGTGGAGGACAGGATAAATCCAATATCTTCTTCTTAACCTGGGTCTCCAGATCAGAGTCTGACACATTAACCACTATACCACCGCAGCTCTTAGCTTTCCATCCTCTGGCAGCCTCTTCCCAGCAAAAGTTCAGCTAAATTGCAAAAATCACACAGTACCAAGTTACTCAGGTTAGTTGTGTGATGGCCAGAGTTGGCCTGACCACATAATGCAAGTTATGCAGAGCAGTTTCTGCCAGGTTTGGCCCTGATGAATTCTCCTCCAGAGGTGGACTGGGAGGACAAAACAGTCTCTTGGAAATAGCCTTGCCGTCTCCCCCCATTTCTATTGATGTAAACAAAGGTTTTAAGGCTGGCCATATTATTGGGTTTGCCTAGCTCCATGACAATGGCCTTAGAGAACATTCATTTCTTAAAGCTAGAGGTGCTGCCTGTATCATTTAGGGGGCTTTGAACCCCTCATTTTTTTCTTTTTTTAGATTTCAGATTTTTCTGCAAATCTGAGACTTTTCTCAGGTGTATGGAAAGATAGGTCTTGACTGTTCATGGCCCTGATCTCTAGACTTAAGGATCCAGATCTTAGGATAATTAAATATAAGAAGCAGGGGACCCATGAGACACATGGAGTGGTCCTAACCTCCCACTTCTCACCTGTGACCAGCCCATGATGTCATTACTTCCCACCCTAGCTCCCCTCCCCCAGGTTTAAATGATGAGGGAGCAGTGTCAGTCCTGCTCTTCTTCTGCCCACCATGAAAAATTGGCGGTGTCAAGGCATACATTAGTGGAGGAAGTAAACAGTTACAGCTCCTGCTCTTCCTGCCCCACCTCTCTCATTGTCTCAGCAGTGAAGGGCTAGAGGTGGAGGGACAGAGCAGCTCCCATTCCTCCTCCCCCACCAGCAGAGATGACAGCAGTGGAGCTGGTACTGACAGCATGGAAGGACAGCAACTGTTGCCAATCCTCCTCCTTTGCCTAACAAAAAAAAGGGCTAGATTACTGATGGGCCCCTCCTCCCACTCACAGTAAGGTTATGTTGATAGATCCAAGTGGGCAGCCATGTTGGTCTGAAGCAATAGAACAAAGCAGTAGTCAAGTTTCACATTTAAGACCAACTAAGTTTTATTCAGAATGTAAGCTTTCGTGTTGCTCTAAGCAGACTTCATCAGACAAAAAAGGAATGGCAAGCAGTCCTAAATATAAAGAAAGTGGGCAGTGAGTTAGTATGTAGAGTAATGGAGAAGTTTTTAACAGATTAAAATAATCACAAATTGGGATCTGTGTTTGTTAGTTAGTGTTGTTAACTGGGCTGAAACAACAGTGGAGGGTGATTAAAAGCAGATTGATGTCATAGGTGTAAGTGCCATATATTAAGTACCATAAATAAGAGTTCGTTGTTACTTCTGGGTTTAAATAGAAGGCATTAGTTTCTCAAGAGATTTAAACATCATTCTTGTTTGCCATTAGAAAAAAAGAATACATTAAAATATAGGGAAGATGGGTTAGTATATGTACTGTTGTAAGGTTATGTTGTTTGTGCAAATTTCTCTGATTTGTGGATCATAACCTCCACTCAGTTTAATTTTTCTACAAACCTAAGGGGGGGGGGTCTCCAGGGTCCTCATATACAAATCTGTCCAGCTGTTATGGCCAGTGTCAGAGATGCTGCCCCATATAATCCCTTCTTTAGAAGCAAGAAAAAAATATGGGGCTATTCCTGTGGTAGAGCCTTGTATGATATCCACTATTTTGATTTTTTCAAAGCATTTAGTGATAATGATTGTTTTAGATGGTTCAAGGATAGAAAAGGTTAAGCTCACAAGTAAAATCCTGTCAAGCATCGATATTTCGCAATAATCAAGCTTTTGTTTTTTAATCAAAGACTTGTTTTATTGAAACTCTATGACTTGCTCCAAGGACGGATTCCTTGGAAGTAATGATTGACACAGTATTGAATAGTATCTTATAGACTACTTCAAAAGGCAGGGTTACAGATAACTTCAAAAGAATAACATAAAGATGCAAATTGAGTTGAAGATTCAAAGTTTACTCGCTAGTATCTCTTTTATGACTAAAGAATGTTAACATCTCCATTTCTCACACATTCTCTGCTAGCTGATAAGACATGGCTGTGTGAATCTGGGGGAAGGGAGAGAAGGGGGGGAAAGAGAAGAAAGGTGTGGAAGAAACCAGCATTTAGAAGTAGCATGCTTGACATACTGCCCCCTCTAAGATTTTCTTCGGGGTTTAGAAGGGTGAACGTTATAAAACATTTTTATTAAATCCGGTGCTTTGACATGCGAGACCTCGACCCACTCGTCGTGGGCCAGTGAGAAATGCTTCCATCGGATCAGAAAATACAAAACCCCTCATTTGAACTTAGCATCTAATATTTCTTTAACTTCATGGTGTGTCTGTTCCCCAATCAGGATAGGTTGTGGAGCTTGAGGTTGAGGGTGCCAAGCCATAGCTCCAGGATCTCGTCGGAGTAGACTTCAATGAAAAACAGGGTGTATTTTACTAAACATTTTGGGTAACTCAAGTTCCACTGTCACTTTATTAATCACTCCTTTGATATGAAAAGGTCCCAAGAATTTGTATGCAAGTTTCTTAGAAGGTTGGGGTAATGGTAAATTCTTGGTAGGCAAAAAGACTGTTTCTCCCACTTTAAAATCCCAAACCGGGGTATGGCTTTTGTCATAGTGTTTTTTTGTATGTCTCTTTGGCTAATTTCAGGTTTTCTTGGATAACCTTCCAAACTTTTCCTAGTTTTCCCCACCATTGTTCAAAAGAAGAAGGTACTTCTGGTGTTACTCCCCCCGGCAATAGCGGGAATGGTTTTCCTTCGTGCCCATTCACTACTAAGAATGGAGACGTTTTGTGGAGCTATGCACACTGTTATTGTATCCATATTCTGCGAATGGCAGGAGTTTCACCCAATTTGACTGCTGATAATTCACAAAACATCTTAAATATTGTTCTAATAACGCGTTCACCCTCTCCGTTTGTCCATCTGTTTGAGGATGGTAAACTGAGCTTAATCCCTGTTCGATTCCGTCAACTTACAAAACTCCCGCCAGAAGTTGGCAATGAACTGCAGACCCCGGTCACTAATTACCTTATCCAGGAACGAGTATAGTTTAACCACGTGTTGGAAAAACAATTGGGCTAACTTTTTAGCCGTGGGAACTTGAGTGCAAGGGATAAAATCGGCTTGTTTAGAGAAAGTGTCTACTATTACTAGAATTACAGTTTTCCCTTGTGACATGGGTAGTTCCACAATAAAATCCATTGAGACTACTGACCACGGTCGGGTAGCTGTCTCCAAATGCTGCAACAATCCGGGGGGTTTCCCTCCCTTTTTCTTTGCCATTATGCATATTGGGCAAGAGGCCACATAGTTGGAAATGTCTTTCTACATGAATGGCCACCAGAAGTGTTGGTTCACTAAATGCAGTGTTTTCACATATCCAAGGTGTCCTGAAAGTTTATTATTGTGACAGAATTGCAGGACTTTTTTTCAGAGGCTCTCAGGTACATAAAGTTTACTCTCTTTGTACCAGAAGCCTCCTCCTTTCATGACTCCCTCTGGTTTGTTGTCTCCTTTTTCCACTTCACTGATTAATCTTTCTCCTCCCCGTTTTTCTTTAGGTTTTCGCATTTTGCCTTGGAGCAGGTAGTTACGGCCCCTCTTATCTGGCTTAGTGGGATGAGGGAGTCAAACACTTCTTCCCTCTGGCTATTATGTTGAGGGAGTCTGGACAATGCATCCACTAGAAAGTTTCTAGAACCCAGGATGTGTTTTAAAGTGAAGTCAAATTTGGCAAAGAAGCCCGCCCACCAGATTTGTTTCTCGGTTAGTTTTCTTAGTCCTGTGAGGGCTTCCAAATTCTTATGATCCGTCCAGATTTCAAACGGAACCCTCGCTCCTTCTAACCATGATCTCCATGTTTTTAAAGCGAAAGTCACGGCGAAAGCTTCTTTGTCCCAAATCGACCAATTTCTCTGTTCATGAGTGAATTTTTTGGATATGTATGCACAAGGCTTTAACGCCCCCTCTTCATCAGGCTGCATCAGAATTGCCACTACGGCGACGTCACTAGCGTCACATAGCACCACGAAGGGCTTTAATTCATTCAGGTGAATTAGAATGGGTTTTCTAGTGAATAGTCTTTTCAATTTATTGAACGTCTCTTGGCATTTAGCTGTCCATTCTAGTTTAGCTCCTGGCCATTTGGCTTCCAGACCCTTCCCTTTTGTTTTCAGGAGGTCTGTTAAGGGTAGCACTGTGTGCGCGAACCCTTGTATAAAATTACAATAAAAATTCGTGATTCCGAGGAAAGATTGGAGCTGTCTACGTGTCCTCAGGGGTTCCCAATCTAATACCGCTTGGATCTTAGTTGGGTCCATGGCTAGCCCTTTTCCAGACACTCAATATCCTAAATAGTCCAGTTCTGTCTTGTGAAATTCACATTTGGATAGTTTGGAGTACAGTTGATTGTCATAAAGGGTTCTCAACACCTCTCGGACCAATTTCACATAAGATTGTAAGTCTTTGGAATAAATAATTATATCATCCAGGTACACCACTACCCCTTTGTACAAGTACTGGTGTAGGACTTCATTTATAAAGTTCATGAAAAACCCCGGGGCTCCATGAAATCCAAAAGGCATGACTAAATATTCAAATTGTCCCATTGGCATATTAAACACGGTCTTCCATTCATCTCCCTCTTTTATGCACACCCGGAAGTAAGCATCCCGCAAGTCTAATTTGGTGAAAATCTTTCCCTCAGACACTGTACTGAGTAGGTCTTTTATAAGCGGTATGGGGTATGCATTAGAGGTGGAAATCCCATTAATCTCTCTAAAATCCATGCAAAGCCGAAGCCCACTGTCCTTTTTCTGGAAAAGCACCGGAGCAGCATAGGGTGCGGTGGCGAGTTGTATAAAACCTCTCTTTAATTTTTTGTCCAAAAATTTTCGTAGCTTGGCTTTTTCGGCCCACCCCATTGAATACAGTTTAGCTTTCGGGATCTCCTGTCCTGGAATCAGTTCTATGGCACAGTCAGTATTCCTAGTGGGGGGGGGAGGTCATTTGCTTCCTCTTCACTGAACACTTGCTTTAAGTTTCTGTACTCCTTAGGGATCGACTGTACTTCCTCAATGGTTAAGCACAGCTTCTCATTCCTAGGGGGTGGTTCTGGGCCCCAATCTCCATTCCAGTGATGGTGTTCACACCTTTTATTGGTAAACTCTACGGTTTGTTCCCCTCGCTTTATATTGGGCTTGTGCTTGGCAAGCCACCCTATCCCTAGCACAATGTCAAAAGAGGAAGAGGGAGCTATCACAAATATTATCGTATCCCAATGGTTCTCTATCCCACTAGTACTTCTTGGATTTGCTCGGTGCAAGGTTCCCCTCTTATTATAGTTCCATTTGTTCAAACAGTATCGGGTGAAGCAAAGGGCTCTTATAGAGTCCCAAGGCTTCTACCAATTTGGGCGTAATTATGACTCTAGTACACCCTGAGTCGAGCAGCGCTCAAGCATGGATAAATCTCTTCAGTTTGGGGTTTAACAGAGTCAAAGGGATGAAAAATAAAGTTCCAGTTATTTTCACCCTTAATGGTGCCGTAAGTTCCGCGACCTGCTGCTCGGCACCTCTCAGTGCAGGTCGTCCCTGTTTCCCGCCGGCTCATCATCCCAGGCTGTTTCACTCAGCTCATCGATGATGATGGTTTCTTCTCCCAGGGAGGTTGTGGCAGCAGTGCTTCCTTTCACCGATTCCTTCAGTCGACCCTCGGTCTTCTTCGTCTTGGGCGCTCCGGGTTTCAGAGTGAGGAGGGGGCCTTGAGGTCACTCTGGGCAACTGGCGGCCAAATGGTTTAGGTCTCCACACCAAAAACAGCGTCAGGGAGTGGCTGGCTTAGTTGCTCCCCCAGCTGTACTGGCCTTTTTCCCACCTGGTTTTGCCCCCGACCGAGACTCACGTCCCCCCTTACCCCCTTGCTACTGTTGCTGTTGTAGGGCCACTCGTTTCATGTTGGTTTCAACTTCTCCAGCCAGTTGCATCCACTCTACTAGTGTGGTGGGGTGTGCTTGCTGCAGAGCCCGATCCAGCACGCTCGCATTCAGGCCCCTCTGGAACTGCTCTATCTTCATTTGCTCATTCCACCCACGGATTTTGGCTGTGTTAGCTCAGAACTTTGCGGCGTACTCACGCAAGGACTTGGATCCTTGCTGTAGGTGTCGCAGGGTGGTGAGGGCTCTAGTTTCTTGTAGGGGTTCCTCATATTGGGTTAACAGGGCCTGAAGGAACGCGGCCACTGTGTCCAGCTCTGGGCTTCAGGACTCGTATAGGCTTACGTACCATCATTTCACAGCCCCATTTAACTTCAACCCCAGGTAGTCCACTCTGCTGAATTCGTCAGGGAAGGTGTTTCCCCAATAATGCATGAAGCTATTTGCTTGAATTGAGAAGTATTCCACCTCCTCTGGATCTCCGTCAAAGGTCGCATCTAGTTCTCTTCCTCTCCCATAATCACGCGGGATGAGGGGCAGCGGAGGTGGCAGCACTGGTGGTTGTCTCACTGGAGGGGGTATTTGCCCTCCTCTTGGGTCTGGCAGCTGCAGCACTCTTTCTAGTTGCCTTCTCATCTCTTGCACCATGAAAGTAGCATTGGCTTGCATCTCATCTCTCAGGCATTCAGCCATTTCAGCCATCTCGTCTCTCACCATCTGGAAGAGTCCCCTGTCATCAGGATCGGGCTCTTCTTCCTCCTCATCTGGGCACGGCTGATCTCGGTAACCCACGTCCTCATTCTCCTCATTGAGTATCGGTCGTTCTCGTTCATCTCGACTGTCTCCTCCACCCGCTCTCAAACCGTCCTGGTCACTCTCTTCTCCCACTCTCACCCACAGGGACGGTAGTGCCAGGATCGCTTCTCTCCGAGTCGGTGCCTCGTCCATCAGGGTGGTGGATGTTCGAGGTACCCACACTTTAGGGGTGATTAACAGTTGTTGGATACGCAGGGGGGATCCTCTCCCCATGACTCTGCGAGCGTCGATGATGTGCCACAGCAGTGTTCACACTCCAGCACCGTCTACTGTAGGCTCGCCTCACAGCCTGTCTGGAGTTGTGGGGAATCTTTCATTGTCTGGAGTTCTTTCCGCCATACGGTTAGAAAGTTGCCAGTTCGGTTAAACTCCCAAGTGAGATTACTTCCAAAATGTCAAGCATTGATATTTTGCAATAATCAAGCTTTTGTTTTTTAATCAAAGACTTGTTTTATTGAAACTCCATGACTTGCTCCAAGGACGGATTCCTTGGAAGTAATGATTGACACAATATTGAATAATATCTTATAGACTACTTCAAAAGGTAGGGTTACAGATAACTTCAAAAGAATAACATAAAGATGCCAATTGAGTTGAAGGTTCAAAGGTTACTCGCTAGTATCTCTTTAAGACTAAGTAATGTTAACATCTCCATTTCTCACACATTCTCTGCTAGCTGATAAGACATGGCTGTGTGAATCTGGGGGAGAGGCACTTTACACTGTTAATACAAGGTTACAATAAACATCCTGGATTCAGAGGGATTTATTATGCCTCCACAGGCGGGAAGGGAGAGAAGGAGGGAAAAGAGACAAAAGGTATGGAAGAAACCAGCATTTAGAAATAGCATGCGTGACAATTCTCAGAATTGCTATTACCACTGTGGCTGAAAGAACTGAGCAGGAAGGTGCTCACTCCCTTCCTTCAAGGCAAACAGAGAGAATCTAAACTCTCCTTTCAGGAAAAGGGATTTCAGTGCCAGTTCCTTGGCTAACATTCTTGAAAACTCCATAATTTTTCTAGCATGGGTATCAAACATGGGACTATATAAAGAAAAAATCCTTAGTTCTCTTAAACTGCAGATAGCAGATTTATCACTTCATGATACTACTTCACACTTAACTGGATATTCCAGCCAGACATTTAAAAACTCCTGCACAATTTTTTTTAAAAAAAGCTTGTCAAGAAGAGTTTTAATCTAGTCTTTTCCTAGACTTGCTAGTTTTCTATGTGGAAGAATTTGTCTCTGAATGTGTAAAGGGCATTCTGTCATCCAATCTCTCACTCAGTCTCAAAGGGCACAGTCCTATTTTTAAAAATTTCTTATTTATTTAAAATATTTATATTCTGTTGTTTTCAAGCTGAGTGACTTTAAAAATAAAACTAAAGGCCTTAAGAAAGAAGTAGTGGGATGAAAGAAACTTAAATGTCTTACCTGTAACCTTCCAGTTTCTCAGGGGGCTCAAAGCAGAAGTTGGGTATTACCATGTTGGCCACTTACTTTTCCCATTGGAAATGAGTTTTGCATTTTGTCCAGAAGGCCACAAGAACAACTCTCAGCCTGTTTAATTAGGTTGTCCCAATATCTTACATGTATGAAGGCAGGTCCCAAGTTTTGTGCACTCTGGAACATTAAGGGCTTTAAAATTAAGACCAAGAACTCTACACTACATCTTGAAGATAACTAGCAACCACAGCAATTGTTGAAAAATAGGATACGTTCCTACTTCCAGACATCTAAAATGAAGTGATACCAATAAACAGTATTTGAAGCTCTAAACATTCAAGGGAAACCCAACACAGAATACATTTCATTACTAATATCCTGAGACTACAAAAGTATGCATCAGCGTGGCTAGATCACTCCAGAAAGGGATGCAATTGATGCAATAGTGGTGATTGGGAGAGGCTGCAAGTACAGTAGAAGACAGAGACAAGATAAAGTATGATCCCGACAGGCTATAAAACTGGGCTAAAACAAATAAAATGATTTTTAACAGGGATAAATATAAAGTTCTGCATTTAGGTAGGAAAAAATCAAAGGCATAATTTTAGGACGGGAGAGACTTATCTTGGCAGTAGTATGTGCGAAAAGGATCTAGGGGTTTTAGTGGACCCCACACTGAGAACATGAGTCAGAAGTGTGATGTAGTGGCTAAAAAGACCAATTCAATTCAGGACTATATCAGCAAAAGTATAGTATCCAGATCACATGACGTAATGCTATCACTTTACTCTGCTCTGCTTAGACCTCACCTAGTATTGTGTTCAGTTTTGGGTACCACAATTTAAGGATACAGACAAACTGCAACATGTTCAGAGGAGGGCAACGAAGGCAGTGAAGGGTCTGGAGACCAAGTCCCATGAGGAAAGGTTGAAAGAGCTGGGTATGTTTAACCTGGAGAGGAGATGACTGAGTGGTGATATGATCACTGTCTTCAAGTATGTGAAAGGGCTGTTATATAGAGGATGGTGTAGAATTGTTTTCTGTTGCAACAGAAAGTTGCACCAGAACCAGTGGGTTGAAATTCCTCAGTGGAACAGGCTACCTAGGAAGGTGGTGGGCTCTCCTTCATTGCAGGCAAGGCTTTTTTTTGTAGGAAAAGCCCAGCAGGAATCATTTACAGACTAGGCTGCACCCCCTGACATCACCATTGTTTCACACAGGGCTTTTTGTAGAAAAAGCCCAGTAGGAATTAATTTGCATATTAAGCCACAACCCTTGACACCAAAGCAGCCAGAGCTGTGTGTTCCTGCTCAAAAAAAGCCCTGCTAGCAGGTATTTAAACAGAGGCTAGACGGCCAACTGACGCAATGCTGATTCTGTAAATAAGGCAGATCATGAGAAGGAGGGCAGGAAGGGTTGCATTACTGCTTAGTTTTTGTGGCCCTTTCTTGCATGCCGAGGGAAATGCTGATTGCCACTTTAGGGTCAGACAGCAATTCTTCTCCAGACAAGTTTGGCAAGAAATCCTGAAGGTTTTTGCCATCTTCTGGGCATAGAGCAGGGGTCACTGGGGATGTCTGTATGTGGGGGAAATATTTGTGAAATTCCTGCATTGTGCAGGGGGTTGGATTAGATGACCCTGGAGATCCCTTCCAACTCTAAGCTTCTCTGATTCTACATCCCTATAGCTTTCAAAAAGCAAAACAGAATCCAGAAATTATACAAAGACTTCCAATGCAATGCTGCTAGCTATACTGTATTGTTATAACACATTTTATTAAATTTTCTGTACTTTTTAAAAAAAATACATACAACATAATCAAACTAAAATTTCACAACACCTTAAAAATTAAGATAATAAATAAAGTTACATCCTTTCCTAACACCAGGTATGAGTTTTAATACATCATATATCTATAACTGTTGATTCAAGACCATTATTTATTATTGTAGCTTTTTACTCGAAATCAAAGTAACCAAAGGGGTTCTATGAAAATGAGTAAATTGTGACCCTGACAGTTGAAATTTAGCCAGTAAAGTATGTAGTATTAGAAACCATCATTCATGGTAAGTAGATTGGTAAATTGGAGAGTCTCTTGCTTCAGTATTGTCTGAGATTTTGTCCATGCAAGTGATTCCACACCCTCTGGAACCAGTCATTAAGAGTGGGTGCTTTTGGTGATTTCCATAGAAATGCAACTGATACCTTCGCTGCCGAGAGCAGAAAAGTAATTAAGTCTTTTTGATTCTGCGATGTTGAGGAAATGTTTCATATGTGCAGTAGTAAAGTTCCGGGTTTGTTTTTGAGTGCTTGTCCATATAGCCCTCGATTTTTGTATTACCTGCTGCCAAAATAATCTAATTTTTTTCAACCCCACCAACAATGAAGGTAAGTACCTGTCTCCCCGCACCCTTTCCAGCACAATGGTGATCCAGATTTCGTTATATAATGCAATTTAAGCAGCGTAAAATACCACCTAGTCAGCAATTTAATATATAGCTGGCGAATATTAATTGCTTTGGTAGTAAGGGCCCTTGATGACCAGATTTCCCTCTATTGTGTTTCTGTTAGGTTTAACCCAAGATCTTTATGCCACAAATCAGTATAAGTAGGTAAGTGTTCTAAGACAGTTGTAAAAAGTGCTTGGTAAATTTTAGAGATTAAACCTCCGTCTGTTGTCTCATACTTTAATATAAGATCCTCATACACCGTAAGTGGCCTATGGAGTGTTGTTTATATCTCTGGTGATGCAAATAGTTGCTGTAGTTGTAAATATTCAAACCATGGCAGAGGTGACTGTATCATGGATTTCGATTTTTCTAAAAGTTTGCCTTTCTTAGAAATGTCTGCCAGTTTCACTATTGATGCTTGCCTCCATAATTTGAATGAGTTCCTGTCACAGGCAGGTTTAAACCAGTCTTGGCCAGTAAATGACAAGGCTAATGAGATACCAGGAGCTAAAGCCTTCTTATTTCTAGTCCATATAGTGTATAAGGCTTTAACAAAGATGTTTACATTTTTCAGTTCTCTGTGAACTAGGATTCTAGCCCAGATTATATCCTAATACTCTTTTGGTTTTAAATAGCATTCCTCAATTTGTTTCCAGTCAAGTTTTGAGTCTAGATTTAGGATTTTGGGGAGCTGGGATAAGACAGAGGCTTCATAATATAAAAAAATGTCTAGTATAGCTAAGCCTCCTTTTTTTGTAGGTTTACACATTGTATCCAAGCTAATGCGTGGAGCTTTAGAGTTCCATATGAATTTAGTCCAGTTACTTTGCCACAGCCGAAAGTAATGTTTCGGAATTAAAACTGGGAGAGTCCTAAATAAATATACAAATTTTGGGAATATTAATGTTTTGATAGTATCAAGTCTTTCAAACCAAGTCATTTCTTTTTGGTCCCTTTGTTTTAATAAATTGTTAGTTTCCTTTACCATTTCTAGATAATTGACTTGAAACAAGCTATCCAAATGTAGAGGAATTTTCACTCCCAAATATTGCCAGAGTGACCCATTGGTATTTAAAATGCTCTTTAATAAAATTCTGAAAATAAATTAATGAAAATAAATTTCAATCTTTAATTGAAAGATTAAAAGGATATAATAATGTTTTGGTTGTGTTAACTGTTAGGTCTGAATAATGTTTAAATTCTAACAGTATAGATTCTAGCAAAGGGATTGCCTAGATACAGTACAATGTCATCTGCAAATACAGTAATTTTGAACTCTGTTTAGTTGACCTTAATACCTTGTATTTGATTTGTGGCTCTAATAAGATTTGCCAGTGGCTTGATTGATAGGGCAAAGAGCAAGGGCGACAGGGGGCAGCCCTGTCTAGTGCTCCTGGATAGCTTAAAGTCTGTGGAGGTAAGGCCATTTATTATATTGTGCTTTTGGAGAAGTATATAATGAGTTAATAATGTTTAAAAACTCTGAGCCAAAATTCATAAACCTTACCACTTCTTTCAAAAAAAGGGGCTCAGTTTGGTCAAAGGCCTTTTCAATGTCCAGGGCCATTACAGAAACTTCTAGAGAAGATGTTTTACTATACTGTATGACATTCACAATGGTTCTGATATTGTCAGCAATATTTCGTCCTGGGATAAACACTGACTGATTTGGGTGGATATGATTCCCTATAATTTCATTGAGCCTAGAAGTCATTATTGTTGTGAAAAATTGGTAGTCACAATCAAGTAGCTATACTGTATTGGAATGAGGCAAATATGAGTGACAGGAGTGACAGCTGGAAAAACAGAGATAATAGTATCAATTAAAAATAAAATTACTAGGGAAACACAACAATTGGTTATTTTGGTATAGTACATATAATAGCTTATACAATGTTATATGAAAATACAGAAATATTACAATTATACGTGCAGTATAACTGCTCTTCCACCTGTAAGGTAACTGACACATTACCTATTGCAGGCAGGACCACCCAACTTAGAGCTTTGGGATTCTTTACCAGAATCACTTCTATCTTGTCTGATTTTACCTTCAGCTTGTTTAATCTCATCCATTTGACCATGGACTCCAAACACTGGTTCAATTCTAAGACAGCTTCTTGATTATTTAGTTAAAGGATAGGTGTATGAACGCAAGGATGGCTGTATCAGCATATAACATCCAGATCCAAAACTCCAGATGATATCTCACATAAACTTCACAGAAACATTAAACAACAGTGATGATATGAAGCTCAAAGGCCTGCAAAACAACTGCCAAAGAACCAAGCTAACATTACTATAGGTGCTGATTCTTTCAAGCCCTGACCCTGCAATCGCCATATGTTGATTTCTTACAGATCTCTGATTAGAAAGCTGTAGATTTCACTTAGGGACAGATTTCCCCAATGCATCCATTCTAATTAGGATTAATTTCCCTCTTTATTCCTTTTTGTTTTATTCTGACACCCTCCAACTGAATTTTGTAGAACTTCAAAAAAGAAAGTAAAGAACAGAAAGAGATGTTTCTACTTTAAAATGCTTTTAATATTTTAAATCCCATTAGTATTTTACCTTCCAGTTCTTATGCTGACCTCAAACCAAAGGTGTCAATAGACTTTCTGACCAGTGCACTGCTTGTATTCAGATACCACCTCTTGGGTTTGTGATTCCTGGTGATGTTAAGCCCCTCTGCACTACCCCTCCCAAAAAAATTCATCTGATCCCTTATCTACAACCCAATCCAGAACAAAGAGAGCACTACTTTAAAATAATGGAAGTTAATACCATGAATTTCCATTAGAATGGGAAATGACCAGTTTTCAAATTCATAAACATGTAAATTGTACTGTTATATCAGCAGCAGGATTTATTTTGAGAATATGAACTGTAACTGGTCAAATTAAAGGGCTGCGCATTGAGCTTCACATGTGCAGCCTGGATTCCAAACTCCTTCTGTCCAAAAGCAGACCCATATACTGCAATGGAAGCCATCCCAAACACTTCAAGTGAAATAATCTTTTATGGGGTATACCCATCTTTCCCTTAGTTCAAGGCAGCTTACAATAATAGTTAAAACATCCTCAGCTAAAACCAAAGATAAAAATATCAAGCAAGCCCCAAATCCCTTCCCCCTCCTTCCCTTAAATGATGCTTGCTATTTAAACACCTTCAAAAAGCCCTGACTTTTATGTCTTTTCCAAGGACTTTGGTTGTTGAAGCTACACTGGAGGTATGAACTTTACAACTGATCAGAAGCACCTACGTATCACCATAGATTATAATTCTCTTCTGGGGTGGCCAAATGGAGCTCTCTCATTGGCTTACAGGTACATTCCACGCACTCCATAAACTATAGGCCCATTACAGCTCAGTCAGTGTCTCTGGCCTCCTATTGGCTGACTCCCCTGCCCCCATCCACTGAAGACCATGGAATGTTGGACAAACTGCCAACAGCAGTCTTACCTCAGAGACAAGACACATCTCTGATGCTTCTCAGTGTCCTCTCTGTCAACTGGTCTCAGAAAGAGCTGCCATTCTACTGCAGCCTCATGAAGGGTATTACAGCTGCTGCTGGCAACAGCTCACACAGCCTCTCAGCACACGCAGCCCCCAACTGTCTCCTGTGGCCTTCCAAGTCCTTACATAGGGCCCTGCTGCTCTACCGCACCCTCCCAACCAGCTTTGGACCAACCACCAGCAATAGCCCTCTGCTGCCTTGATGATCCACAAAGCCAGTCTCCCAGCAGCTGCTGGCCCCATTGCTCTCCTGTGGCCATTACAGCCAACATCGCTGGAGATTACTCAGAATTACAACAGCTTCAGGGGGAGAGGAAAATGGTGTAAGCGGCTTTGGTCTACACTGTGATGAAAGACTGTACTTTTCCTAGGTAGAGCCTGTAGGGAGGAGGGAGAAGATGGAAAGCTGAAATCAGAGGGGCAGATCAAAGTAGGTTGATGGTTGGCTGGGTTGCCAACTCCAGGTTGGGAAATTCCTGGAGATTTCAGGAATTGAGAGGGTGGAGTTTGAGGATGGGTGGAACCTCAGACTGGTACTATGGCAAAGACTCTACCCTACAAAGCAGCCATTTCTACCAGGAGAACCATTGTTGCCAATCTTCAGGTGAGGGCTGGAGATACTCAGAATTACAACTGTTCTTCAAATGGCAGAGATCAGCTCCCCTGGAGAAAATGGCTGCTTTGCAGGGCGGACTCTGTGTCATTATACTCTACTGAGGATGCTTCCCTTCTGCTTTGGTCCATACTATGGATAAACACTACTTTTCCTGAATAGTTGCTGCAGGGAGGGGGGAGGAGATGGAAAGCTGAAGTCAGATAAATTCCCTTACAGAAAATGGCTGCCTTGAGGCACATCCTCTGTGGTATACCATAACACAACCATGCCAAGCCAAAAAACACCACAAGCTCACGCTGAAGCTAAATGCCACAAGGCTGCATACGACAGGAAAAGGCAGTAACAATGCACTGCAAACAAAAGGAATGATTTACTTCAGCATCTGTGTGACCGTCATCATGCCCCTCACACACACCATAATTATTCTTCCCTGTCTCCACTCTGGACCTGTTTCAGGGCCTTGAGCCACCATAGACACATACATATGCAGGAGAGAATAGAAAGCTGGCATCTGTTTCAGCTACAGGGTAGGTGGGAAGACAGCAAGGGTGGGGTGGTTAGTGAGTGCCAAGTGCTGGGAGGATGGGAAGACAGCCATGGTGGGGAGGAGAGTGAAGGCCATGGGGTGGGGTTGGGGAGAAGACAGCAAGGGTGGAGGGTGGCTGAATGTCACAGGTGGGGGGTTAACTGAGAGGAAGAGGTGGTTGGGGGCAGTAGTTGGAGGGTGGGTGGGAAGACACTAAGGGTGGAGAGGAGTGAATGCCTTCACTTGGGTAGGTGGGAAGACACCAAGAGGGGACAACTCACCCATAGCCTCTTTCTAGAGCCCACTGCTTTTCTTCACAACGGGTCTTATCCTTAATAGAACACATATTGAACATGTTTGGGACCTCCTGTCTCATGTCACATTAATTCCTGATCTATGGTTTCTTCTTATCTTTACTTCTCTGTCTTCAGAACATCACTGCCAATTTGTCCTACACTCAATTTAGCGTGGTTTCTGAAGGCCCAGCAAGTCTATTATGGATTAGGTCCAGTATTTATACTGTTGTAGACTTAGTAAGAACTTCTCATTAGACTATAATGTCTCTTTCCTTCCAGGGGACAGCCCAGGCGGGGCTAAAATATCATTTATTGAGTCTTTCCCCTATTGAGTAATAAATCTAAGGAAGTTTATTTTTAAAGAAATTCTGCAAACATTTAATTGGAAAAAATTAGCAGCCTGGTATGTATCAGTGGCTCACTTTTCTTTTTACTTTAATTATTGCAAAATCTTATATAATATGCATTTATCTATGAAAATTTGGAATTTAAGTGTTTTCCCTAATGCAAGCACATTTTTCCAACAGATGGGGGGAAGATTTTAGCAATCTAGATGAACTCCCGCATATGTCCTTTAATTAGTCTTCTCTTGCCTCCTACACCCCCAGTCTAAATTAAATCATTTTCCGACTACACAATCTACTTACCAAATACTCACGGGAAATACAGTCAGAATACAAAATACACAGTGAGAGAGATAAAACAAACAATAGACCTAACTGAACATGAAAATAGTAATTATGTGAAAGACATATGTTCTTAAAAATATATGATATAGATGTCACTTTGATTACAAAGACAAGAAACTAACATTTTAAAAGGTGCATAAGTCAATATCAATAAGCAAAGCTAATGATATCCAGCTCACATAATTTAAATAATCATAGTTGATGTTATACTTAGCATAGAATATTAATGGATGAATGATATTTTAAACACAAGCTACCAGTTAAAATTCCAGAATCACTTATTAATTTTTGAATGTTAATCCTGCAAGCACTCCAGAGTTAATAGACTTTGGTTAAAGTTGACATTCTCATTTTATTTGCACTGTTGCATTTATTGTTTTGATTTTTTAAAGCGTAAAGTCACCTTGCATCTCCATTGTGAGTTTTAGGGATATAGTGGCTAAAATAAAGATACTTGGCAAAAGGCTTTTTTCCCTGCATGAAATAACACTGTCAAATCTTTGAGATATTGCAGCAATGATCTCACACATGTCATGTCTAAGGTGCACATTCCACATTCATTTGTTAATTCAATTTGCATCCTGCCTTTGTTCAATAGAGTGAAAGCCACTGAAACCAGAGCCAGCATGGTATAGTGTTAGACCAGGAGATGGAAAACCCAGGTTTGAATCCCCAATCTGCCATGGAAGCTTGTTGTGACCTTGGGCCAGTCATACATGCTCAGCCTAACCTACCTGACAGAGTTGTTATGAGGATAAAAAAAGGAGAAAATGATGTAAGCTGCTTTGAGTCCCTATTGGGGAGAAAGCAGGATGCAAATAAAGTAAAAAATAAATTAAGTTATGAATATAACAACATAAAATTAGTTATATACTACATTATTCTATAAGGAAAACCACTGCGCTGAATTTGGCTTCTATTTCTATTCACCGGCATTTTATGGCAGTGGTTTTGAAATATTCTTCACGGAACATATTAAGCAACTTTTCTACCAAGGAACCTCTGCTTGTTGCAAGGAATTCTGGGGCGCATTCTTGAGTTTGCCTTCAGCTTATGTGGGGTGCTGCTGACTAGAGATGTTGCTGAAGTCTGTAATAATTAGGTTAGAGCAAAAATGTGGCTGCCTGCTGAATCAAACACCATTTCCCACAGAAGTTTTTTCTCAAGTTTGGAATGTATAATGGGCATATCAGATTCCTAAAGTCAGATGTTTAGTACATGCATGTGCAAAGGTTATTTTATATCATGCTCTTACTCTTGCTATAACCTACTACACGAACAAAGCATCCTTCCAAATAGCTTTTGTTTGATTATTATCTTTACGTTAACTATCATGATTGCTTCTTGCAAATGTTTTATCTGGATGCCTCATATCCCAGTTTAAAAACCTCCACTGATCTGGGTTATTTCTGTGAAGATCCAAACAAAGGTCCAAGCAGCTTTCTGCCATGGATGGCCTTGTAATTATCCAGAGGCAATAAGATGGATACAGCACTGGTCACATGGAAATGCAAATAATGTTAGAAGAGAACTCAGTCTTTTCTATATAATCACTGAAAAAAAATTGTAATCATCAAGTCATTTTCAAAATCAAACTGACCAGAGTTCACCCTTACTGTACTGACCTTCAAAACCAACCATCAGCCCCAGTTTGGTGTAGTGGTTAAGTGTGCAAACTCTTACCTGGGAGAACCAGGTTTGATTCCCAAGCCCCACTCCTCCACTTGCACCTGCTGGAATGGCCTTGGGTCAGCCATAGCTCTCGCAGGAGTTGTCCTTGAAAGGGCAGCTGCTGTGAGAGTTCTCTCAGCCCCACCTACTTCACAGAGTATGGCTGTTGGGTGGGGGGAAAGGTAAAGGAGATTGTGACTGCTCTGAGACTCTGAGATTCAGAGTATAGGGCGGGATATCAATCCAATATCATCATCATCATCAGATCACACCCACAACTCTACTGCAGCTAAGTTTTCTGGAGAGAAATGGTAGGATTTAAACCATATTTCTGGTTTAACCATATTTCTGGTTTTTTGGGGGAAAATCTAATGTGATCAGCATTCAGTCATGATACTACTAATGGGAAAACAAAAGTTAAGATCCCAAAAACAATTCCAAAATTAGAAAGTCACTATCTAAGCAGTGAGGAAGCTCTCAGAACATCTTTATCTAAATAATTAATTAAAGTTGCTTTTGGAAAAAAAATATTAAGAAGCCTATTCAAACCTTTAATTTTATTTACAGTGTATGAGCTTTAGTAGACTATTATTGTCTTCAGAATAAATAAACAGCTATTGAATGAAGCATTTTATTAGAAAAAAATCCTTTATTCTATATGGGAAAACAGAAGCAATACAAATACAAATTTATAATAATGAACAGCAAAATAAACTTAAGAGAATAAAGCCTTAGTTGGGCAAACTAACAAAATTATGATTTATTGACAGAAAATTCACTGCTGTGAACTGCAATACTGAGGAGACTATCAGCAAGGTCCATTACTTATTCTCCCAGCCACAGTTATCCTAATTCTCATTGCCTATAGCACTATAAGATTAAGGAACTAGTAGGATTAAAACCATCTTTCTGGAAAGTAGATTTCCTGGGAAAAAGCTAATGTGATCAGCATTCCAGTCATGATACTACTAATGAGAGAACAAAAGTTGCGTACAACACAATAGGTTACTGTTACCAACTTATCTCTTTCAAACAGTTGTGAATAAAAAAATATAGTGGCCCTGAATTCAACAAAACCTAACTCAATACCTCAAAATAACTCCTCTGGCTTCTGCCAGATATACCCTTTGATATTTGAAAGACAACAGATGAAGAAGCTAAATGATTGGTTTATAGCATGAAAATGAAGCATTTTATTAGAAAAAAATCCTTTATTCTATATGGGAAAACAGAAGCAATACAAATACAAATTTATAATAATGAACAGCAAAATAAACTTAGAGAATAAAGCCTTAGTTGGGCAAACTAACAAAATTATGATTTATTGACAGAAAATTCACTGCCGTGAACTGCAATACTGAGGAGACTATCAGCAAGGTCCATTACTTTTTGCCACCTTTTTGAATTTTGTTGTGTAGAAAACATTATAATGATAGGGGACCTGCAAAGCCTTGTGGGGACATCTCCTGTCCCTCACTACTTCCTCTTCCTTGGCAGCCTCTCTCACTTTTCTTGTTTCCTTCTCTTCTTCCAATCTACTAGCCAACCTACCTTTATTCCCCTCACCCTGCACCCATTATCATTTTCCCCAGCTTCCCTACCCCTGGCAGCCTTTCCCTGGGAAAAGTCTGCCTGAGCTGCAGGGTGCTGGCTGTTGGGTCAGGCCTAGTTGCACAGTGGCGAATGTGCATGGACTTACAAGGCATTTCAGTTTTCCCAGTATCCTCCTTCCTACACTTTTTCCTCTTTCCCTCCTCCTGGCAGCCTCTATATCTTCATTGTTCCATGCTTCCTTCTCTCCAAATTTATCTTCCTTCTCTTCAGTCCAAACTGTTCCATGCTCCCTTCTCTCTAGCCTTCCTTCTCACCGACCTATGTTTCATCTCCCCTCCATCTTTACCTATATTATTTTTACTACACTAAGACCCCAGTTTTCTCAACAATGTGGACTTCCAAAGCAGCTTAACATCTTCCATTTTATTTTAATGGACCAGAGAGGTAGGCTAGGCTGAGCATGTTTGACTGGCCTGAGGTCACTCAGCAAGATTACATGGAAAACTGGGGGTTTTAACCAGGGTCTCCCAGATCCATATTTGAAATGCTAACCACTACTAGCTTCCATACAGTGGCTGCTCTTGATCAATAGAAAGCAGCCAAGTTTGGGTAAGTAATTCAAGTCAGATGGTAATAAGCAGGCCTCGGATTCAGTGGGAGCTCACAGGAGCACAGCTCCTGAACCTTTCTGAGAGTTCCTCCTCCTGAGAGTTCCTCCTCCTTGTCCACTGAATAATAGGTGCAGCTGCATAACAATTCCTGGATGAGCTCCACCACCTATTTTTCTACAAAACAACCACTGATAATAAGTCACCTGATTGTTGTAGCCAGGCTGGACCCAGTGAGTACTCCCTCAAAGGCCACAACAGCCCCAATAAGACCCTGCTCCCTTCTCCAGCCTTTTACTGTCAAAACTCAAGTCTTCAACCGTGCAATATTGCTGTGGTTGCCTAGCAACAGCTACAGAAAGCATATGAAGAAATCAGCAGTGACTAACAAAAGCTCATACACCACCACAAATTTTGTTAGTCTTTAAGGAGCTAGTGGACTCTTGCTATTTTAAAGTTACAGATTTTTCTGCAAACTATGGGGCTTTTTCAGGTTTATAGAAAGATCTGGCTTGTCCATTCATGGCTCCAGTTTCTGGACTAAAACATCTACGTGTTTGGCAAAGCTGAGAATGTGATACATTAATAACTGCTAATAAAGATTTGAAATGTAAGCCAGTATTCTTACACCAAAAATGAAGAGCAGGAAAATTAATTACAAATAACAAAACTCTAGCAACCTATCACAGGCCCTAGGGATTACAATGGGCTGGCTAGATCTGTGCAGTTGGGAGGGTTTGTGCTATGAGACCATGCCTTGTTACCCCAAATTTGAGATTTACAGTGCAATCCTAATTACTCTTTCCTGGGAGTATACCCCACTGAATAAACTATAGTAGAATTCAGAGTAGACCTGCCTAGTATTGCTCTCTAAATTTTATAACTAGCCAGACTTTCAGGGTTTTAAAGACTCAAAATTCTTTTCATTCAGTCATGGCTTTGAGATTTCCATAGATTAAGTAGCAAAATAAGTGCATGAAATCATAGGTGAGGGTACTTGATGACATATTTCTGTTCTATCAGCTGGAATTTTCCAAATTTTTAAGCAGAAGTACCACTTTCTTACAATACTTGTGTGTGTGTCTATATATATAGACACACACAAACATATATTCAAACAAGGAGCACAGCAAATTGAATTGGAAGGGTGATAATGAAAAAGCAACACGATTTATTAATTTTGTATAAGTTATTCTCTACCCTAGAGATTCCTTGGAGGGGAAGACATGTCTGAATTTCACTATACAATGCCAAAGGCAGAAAGTGAGAGGAAACTAAACAAGCACATCCTGAAGGGAGAGAAAATGCCTGCAGCTGCAAATGACCTACTACATACCTCACTGGAAATGTTTTGATGTTATAATTTGTTAATTTTAAGAAAAAAGACAACTATGTACAATTACAGTTTGTTCTTGCAGAGCTATTTAACTTTATAAAGTTTTTGATAAAGATCACACATTATTGTTCAAAAGAATGGCATGTTTTCAAAAGATTATGACACTAAGTAATTTTGTATGAGAGGTCCTGTGTCAGATTTATTTCTTGATTATTTATAGTAGGAAACTCATGAGAGGGCATATAATACTTGAATTCCTATGCTAGAAAAAGTGTCATATTCTGTGTGGCAAGCAAAAGAACATTATTTATCTATGCATTTAATGATCTGGAAAGCAAATGCTTATTTTCTTAATGAAATGATTTTTTAGACAATTATGCAAATAAAAAAGTCAACATGTCATTGGCAATTGGAAAAAACCTTCAATACCAACACTCACATGCATTCTAACTAGTGTGGAGGGGGGGACAGTTAACAATAAAGACAAAAGTTGATCAAATATTTAAAGCATTTTTTGTTGGAACAGAACTAAAAAGCATGCAGGGGTAGCCAACGGTAGCTCTCCAGATGTTTTTTGCCTACTACTCCCATCAGCCCCAGCCATTGGCCATGCTGGCTGGGGCTGATGTGAGTTGTAGGCAAAAAACTTCTGGAGAGCTACCATTGGCCACCCTTGAAGTATAAACATATGAACATATGAAGCTGCCTTATACTGAATCAGACCCTTGGTCCATCAAAGTCAGTATTGTCTTCTCAGATTGGCAGCGGCTCTCCAGGTTCTCAAGCTGAGGTTTTTCACACCTATTTGCCTGAACCCTTTTTTGGAGATGCCAGGGATTGAACCTGGGACCTTCTGCTTACCAAGCAGATGCTCTACCACTGAGCCACCATCCCTCCCCCAAAAGTTTAAAAAGAGTATATAGCAGGAGTAAAAAGTGATACTTTATGCCTTCTAGATTAGTCCAGATCGTTCCCTATTGATTTACTGTACTTCATTCCATATCATAAGAACACAATGGGTGGGATCAGATGAGTTGATTTCCACAGTGGTTGTTTGGCTTTTTAAAAGCCAGACCAGTTAAAGACATGCCGTGGCAATCAGACGGTGCCCCCCTGGCAACTGACATAGCCATGGGCCATATGCACACTGAGAGGAGTATTCACATTGTTCTGTGCACACATGGCACATCCATGGCATGCCCAGGCCAATCATATGGCCGGAAACACACCACAGAGGCACAGCAAGGACTTTAATGTGTGTGGGAGTTGTCCTACCACGAGATGTGTGTGTGATTGCACACATTAAATTCAGGAGAGGGGGTGGCTATGGCAGGCCAAAAAGCCCATTTGATCACACCCAATGTATCTTCCCCTTACAAATGCAAGGGGTTTATGGTAGTCCTAATTCCCAGGCACTTGTAAACTATAAGAGTTGCAACCTTTTGTTGACAAAATTCAAGGATGAGTACATTTTACCATGGCCGGAGGCTCCTACGGCTGATGCTTCCCAGCATGTCCGTGTTTCTTTGTAATGGGACTGTTTTTTAAACTGCCTGGGCCAAAACCTGATTTTCCACTGGTGAAAGGACAAGGGAGCCATTTCAACTGCACAAAAGGCTTCTAGGGGTTAGGGAACCCATACAAACAAAAGCCATCAAGAAAAACTGGGATCATTCCTCCCTATTATATCAGCGGAAAAATTGGTAGCCTACCAGTGGAAATAAAAGAATTTGATACTGGGGCATTTCACTCTCAGTTGGTCAGGTGGAAGTGATAGGGATATATAGAAGAAGACGACTGCAGATTTATACCCCGCCCTTCTCTCCGAATCAGAGACTTAGAGCAGTTTACAATCTCCTATATCTTCTCCCCCTACAACAGACACCCTGTGAGGTGGGTGGGGCTGAGAGTGCAACTCCTGTGATAGCTATGGATAACCCAAGGCCATTCCAGCAGCTGTAAGTGGAGGAGTGGAGAATCAAACCCGGTTCTCCCAGATAAAAGTCTGCACATTTAACCACTACAACAAACTGGCTCTTCTATATAATCACTACACTTTAAAAAGTGATCTCAGGCAGAAAGTAATTCAACTAAAAGGAAGTCGTTTGGGCTTCACTCTGCAATGACAAGCTTGTGTGCAAAACACCTGGGAGACTAATATTTGCACATGCAGATCTCTGACTCCATCCTGCACAATGCTAACAGTCACTTTTCATCTTCATGGTTCTATTATTCCAGCAGAGAGCTCTATGGAAAGAAAATATGTATAATCCTGCATTCACAGCCAAAATCATGTATGATACAAACAGAAGATTGGAAGCTCTTACCATGAAGCTTCCTTCTCGGTGGTCCTGGAGTGGGACGGTCCAAAACTGTTGGGAGTAGGCTCCTCCTCTGGAAACAGAGTCGTTGATCGTTTGATCTGGCCTGGGGGAGGGGCCGCTCCATTGGAAACTCTCCAGTCCATAGAAAAGCCATGCTCCCCCATCAGTAGAAAACTATAAAACAAACTCTGCATCATGGTAACAAACCACTCAGAGACCATAATGACGCAATGCCATTTTAATAACTGCAACAGCAGAAGTAACTGTAACCAATAAGAAACTTCCGCTACCATTGCTCCAGTACCTCCCACAACCAAACTCCCACAGCTACCAGCCTGGAGCAAGGTACAACACTGGGTGGGATGGACCGTCCCACTCCAGGACCGCCGAGAAGGAAGCTTCACGGTAAGAGCTTTCAATCTTCCGTTCACCGGTGGTCCCTGGTAGTGGGATGGTCCGAAACTGTTGGGACATACAAAAGCAATATGTACCCCGGGCGAGAACCACTATATTCAATGTACAACCTGTTGTAGCACCCTGCGGCCAAAAGCTGCTTCAGCGGATGCCCCCCTATCCATCTTATAATGCCTGGTGAATGAATGAGCAGAACTCCAGGTGGCTGCCCTACAAATGCCTTCCAGGGACGAGAAGGACTTGTACACTGCAGATGTGGCCGCTCCTCATAAGGAATGAGCCGTAATTCCTCCTGGAAGCTCCAACCCTGATGCCGTGTATGCTGCAGAAATACATTGCCCCAACCACCTGCTCAGGGTCGAAGAAGTAACTGGTTTTCCCAAAGAGGGCGAATTAAAGGAAACAAACAAGAACTCTGACCTCCTAAAGTCCTTGGTTCTGTCTATATAAAAATTCAAGGCACGCTTAACATCTAAACGATGCCACTCCTTTTCCTTCTCATGTTTGGAATTGGGACAGAATGAGGGTAATACAACGTCCTGAGACCGGTGAAAAACTGAATTTACTTTAGGGATAAATGTCGGATCAGGTCTCAACACTACCCTGTCCTCATGAAAGGTACAAAGATCTTTATCCACGGACAGAGCCTGCAACTCAGATACCCTGCGGGCAGAGGTAATCCCAACTAAAAACAGCGTTTTAAGGGTAAAATCCTTCAAGCTACAAGTAGCCATGAGCTCAAAAGGTGCATGACACAATGCCTTCAGCACCACATTTAACTTCCATGTAGGAAACCTATATGCAGTAGGGGGATTCAACAGGGACACCCCCCTCAAAAAACGCTTAACATGCAGATGAAATGTCAAGGAACCCCCTTTTTTAGCTTCACGAACAGCAGAAATAGCTGCCACCTGCCTACGAAAGGTATTAGTAGCCAACCCCTTATCCAGGCCCTCTTGCAAGAACAGCAGCAGCTTCCAAACTGGTAACTTTAAGGGATCCCAACCCCTTTCCACGCACCAGCTGGAAAAGACACGCCAAGTGTTATTATACACCTGAGTGGAAGAACATTTTCTGGATGCCAACATAATGTCAATCACAGATTTGTCAAACCCCAACTTAACTGCGACCGCTCAACCTCCACACAGTTAACTGTAACATGTCCGGCTAAGGATGGCAAACTGTCCCTTGTCTCAGCAATGTCTCGGATGCTGGGAGACGCCAAGGCTTTTCCATCGACAGCCGCATGAGGTCTTGAAACCACCCCCGTCTCGGCCAGAAGGGAGCAACCAGGACCAGCTCCGCTGTTTGCTGAAGAATCTTGTGAACCAACCGGGGAATCAGCTGCAGTGGTGGGAAGCCGTACAGAAGACCGTCCGGCCAGTCACAGTTGAGAGCGTCGATGCCCTCCGCCTGATCGTCCTTCTGTTTGGCAAAAAACCGTTGTACTTGACGATTGTCCGCAGTTGCAAACAAATCCACAGTCACTCTGTTGTATCTGCACTTAAGAGACTGGAACACCACCTTGTCCGGCGACCATTCCGTCTGATCCAGCCTCTGTCTGCTGAGCCAGTCTGCCAGCCTGTTGTCCTTCCCAGCTACATGGATAACAGTTATCGTCTTTATGGATAACAGATACTTCTCTGCCCAATCCAGTAAACTGTTGGCCTCTCTGCACAGTTTCCTGATTCTGGTCCTGCCTTGCCGGTTGACATAAGCTTTGGCTGTCACATTGTCTGTCTTCACTAACACGTGACTCCCCTGCAGCGTCGTCTGAAAACGTAACAACCCCAGACGAATCGCCCTCAGCTCCAGCAGGTTGATGCTCTGTCGGGACTCCATCAGGGACCACTGACCTTGAATCATCATCCCTTGAGAATGCGCTCCCCAGCCAGAGAGGCTGGAGTCTGTAGTTACCACTATCCTTTGTGGCTCCTTCAATGACACTCCTTGCTGAAAATGGGATACTTCCAGCCACCACTGAAGTTGCATCCGCAGCTCCGGTGGAAGAAACACTAGCTTGTGCAGCTTGCAAGCTATCACATGCTGATAAGGGATCAGGAAGCATTGTAAGGGCCGTAGATGGAAACGCGCCCAAGACAGTACATCCTGGCACAACACCAGAACCCCTAAAAGCTTTGCTAGAGTCATCACAGACACATGATTCAGGGACAATACCTCCTCCAACAAGGATCTGAGGTTCACCTGCCGTACTTTCGACAAAAACACTTTGTGCCTCTGAGTCTTGATCAGGACACCCAGATGCACTATCTCTTGCGCTGGAGTAAGGTTGCTCTTTGTCCTGTTGACCACGAAATCATGGTCCTGCAGTATTTGAATAGTCCGATCGATTGGTGTCCTCCAGGCTCTGCTGGAAGGAAGGGGCCCTGACCAAGAGATCATCCAGATACGGATGAAGAGCCATGCCCCCCATCCGTAAATGAGCAACCAAAGCCCCCAGGATCTTTGTAAACACTCGTGGGGAAGACTTGAGCCCAAATGGCAAAGCCTGGTACTGGAAGTGCTTCCCGTCGTACACAAACCTGAGGAACCGTCTGAGACTTGGTCGAATGGGAACATGCAAATACGCCTCGGACAGATCGGTGGACCTCAGGTATTCTCATTCTTGAACTGCCAATAGAATGGAACGCAACGTCTCCATCCGAAACTTTTTGGTTTTCACAGATCGATTTACCTATTTTAAGTCTAGAATGGCCCGGACATCACCATTCTTCTTTGGCACCAAGAATAAAATGGAATACACCCCTTGACCCCTCTGAGTCACAGGTACAGGTTCTATAGCCCTGATATCCAGTAGATGTTGGATGGCGCACAACATCCCCTGGTGCGTGGTCGGGTCTCCTTTTCTTGGCACTGAACGAAACCTCCAATGTGGGAAAGATTCCAGTTCTAATTCATAGCCCTTGGATACCGTGTCGATCACCCATTGGTCTGCAACCGATACCCTCCATCGGACTGCAAAAAACTGTAGCCAACCCCTGATAGGAAGCAGCTCTGGATTTATGGCATAGTCATTGTGACCCTCCTTTTTTGGAGTCACTTTTGCTTCCCTTGTCGCTTTGGCTAGAAAAGGATTTAGCATCCCGACTGCGGGACTGCCACTTCTCTCGGAAAGGCTTAAAACCCGAAGGCCGGGAGAATTTTTTGGAGCCCCGAAAGGGCTGGAAGGATTTTTTTTAACTTAAAATCCTTCCTCTTAGAAAGCAAGACTTTCTTCATGTCCTTCCCCTCAATCAGGAAGCGTTCCAGTTCGCCCCCAAAGAGACTAACGCTTTTGAATGGTACAGCTGCCAGTCTAGCCTGTGCAGCTGCATCCGCATCCCAAGTCCTGAGCCAAACATTCCTGTGCACTGCCACACTGCAAGCCACTGCCCTTGCGGACAACTGCATTGCGTCTAGGGTCGCATCTGCAATAAATGCTGTGCCCAAGGCTATTTTCTTAAGCTCATCCTTGAATTCCTTTGGTGCATCACTATCTGCTGAGGCCAAATTGGATGCCCAGGTATATACAGCACATGCAAACAGCAACCCCGCTGAAGATGCCCGGATGGACCAAGCCGAGGCTTCAAAGTCCTTTCATAATGCCTGTTCCATCCGTATATCGCAGGCATCCTTGGGTAGCCCATCCTCATCCATGGGAAGCACAGATGTGGATAATAAACTATTTACAGGATTGTCCACTACAGGCAATTTCAGCCGTTTAGTAGCCTCTGGACTCAACCCACAGTTTGGAAAACAGATGTGGGTTAGATTTTGGCTTAGCCGGGTGTTCCCACTCCGCCTTAATAAGACTAAAAAAGGGGGCAGGCAAGGGCACCCTGGTCTGAGAAACCCCCACTTTGGGCATCATCTTCCCTGAGCCTGCAGGCAGGTCAGGGTCCAATTCTGCCTTCTCTCTGGATGTGGCAGTAAAGTCCAGTTCCCTGAGGACCTTAGGTAGGCGTTTAGAATAATATTCCACTGGAAAAACCCTAGATTGCACTGAAGGAGTAGCATCCTCCTCCTCAGAGAGTTCCCCTTCCTCCTTTGCAGAGGAGTCTACTGAAGAGTCAGCCTCCTCTTCCTCCTGAGAACTATCACAGGGAGAGTCCAAGCTCATACCCAATTTTGCTTTCTTTGGGTCTGTAGGAGCTGTGGCAATATCTAGAACTGCTTGTCTCTTCCTTTTCTGCGGGTGAGAAGGCACAGTAGAGCCTCGGGCAGGGGCAAACTCCTTGTTCAATTCTCTTTTTAACCAAGTGAGTAAGTTAAGCTTGGCATTCTCTCCGGTTAAATCCGGTTCAGAATCCTCTCGATCTTTTTCGGAAGTGGATCCTGAGTACTTTGGGATGAAGAAATCACTGGTTGAACCTGTCTCACTAGTCTGTCCCCATCCGTCAGCCATCTCAGCTACAGCAGAAGGCTGAAACGAAAGTGAAAGGGGAGAGGGAGAAGCCTCCGTTACCAGGCTAACTGCCTGAAATGGCGACCCCTTCCGCGTAGTAAAGAACCGCCCCCCCCACAGGCCACGCTAACCGCGCCTGAGTTGGAGAGGCCTGCTACTGCATAAGCCTTTCCCCACCCCGTTCAGGAGGGGGGAAACTGCTGTAAGCTACCGGGTGGGCTTCCCTCATCCCAGCAGAGCCCATCCCAAGTAAAAAAACAGTTCACGCATCACAAAGAGCTTTCCCGCTCTCCCTCAGGCAGCTTACCACCTCCTCTCGAGTAGACTCGCTGTCTGAGTGAACCACCAAGAATTTTCTGCTCTCAGCCACGCTGGACCTCGGTTATCTGCACTACGCCCACCGGCACTGCGAGGGACTGCCGCTCTCCCCACCCCCTACTCAACAGGTTTAGGAGGGGCGACCTCACTCTCCGTGGCAGTCCCCGGTTGTGCCGCCTTTGCTGGGTAAAACCCAACGCTGGCGGTAAAATGCTCTGCCCACCGCTGTTGCGGCTGAAGAATCAGGTGGCAGAGACTTTCTCACAAGGAGACCTAGTTCTGTGCATCACTGTGCTCCGACGCACGACGAACACGTCCTGTCTCATAACAGGGCCATTTGGACTGGAGAGTTTCCAATGGAGCGGCCCCTCCCCCAGGCCAGATCAAACGATCAACGACCCTGTTTCCGGAGGAGGAGCCTACTCCCAACAGTTTCGGACCGTCCCACTACCAAGGACCTCCAGAGAATGTAAAGTTCTCGCTACAGCTCCCTTTAACAGGTTTGTGTTTGTTTTGTCCTTTTTGCTCAGTTCTTTCTTCTGCTCTTGTTCCAAGAACTCTACAAAAAAGCAAACAGCTAGATAGGAAGCTAAATTATGTTATTTAACTGGGAGAAGACAAAGGCAGTTAAAGAAAAGCCTTGCCTGTTTCTAAATGATGACTGCATGCATGACCCTGAAATATGCAGAGATGAGATGTAGCATTTTCAGTCCTACCATTGCTACCAAGCAACTTTTTGATGCAATAAAAAGGCAGTCTGACACAATTGCTTTAAAGTTTGACAATATTTTATTGAATAGGAAATCATAAGAACATAACAGAAGCCATGTTGGATCAGGCCAATGGGCCATCGTCCAATACTCTGTGTCACACAGTGGCCCAAAAATTTATATATATATAAATCAATTGATATACAAACCAATCCAATGCTTATATGCACAGAAGTACAATAGTATGTTTACATCCTAAAAGCACTGATGTAACACTTTACCCACTGTAGAGGAACTTCATTCACAATCCAGACATAGTCTGGGATCCTTGAGCAAGAATGCACAAGGATTTGTGCATGATCAGTGTGAATACCTAGGCCCACAGAATTTGTGGGAAGGTCTCCTTCTATATAAACCTCATTCTTTGAGATGCTAGCTCAGGGATGGCCAAACTGTGGCTCAGAAGCCACAAGTGGCTCTTTCACACATATTGTGTGGCTCCTGAAGCCCCCCCAGCCATCTTGGAGAATGCATTTAAAGTTGCTTTCTTTCCATCTCTCCCTCCCTCCTCCCACCTATTTTCCTTCCTTCTGGCTCTCAAACACCTTCATGTCTTGTGGCTCTCGAACATCTGACATTTATTCTATGTGGCTCTTACGTTAAGCAAGTTTGGCCACCCCTGTTCTAGCTTCAGGTCCTTTCATGAGATTAAAACTGTAAGGAGTTCAAGCAAAATATCCTCAGTGATAGATCAGCTGCTATGGAACCAGCTATCCAATGGAAGTATCAAATCACATGAGCATCAGAATTTGCAGAGCAATGCAGCAAATGTTTAAACCGAAAGAACAACCTTTGAAGATACAAAATGTAAAAGTGATGTTCTTAGATAAAATTCTTTACTATCTGTACAGTGCATGGCGCCCCAGGCAGACCTGCTGTCCACCTCCCCACCACCTTCCTCCGCAGTGCTGTCCCGCAGCGTAGCATCCCACCAAATGCACAGCGAATTAGGGCAGGGAGGGCACCCAGGAAGGGAGGCAAAGGTGCTCAAGCCATCCATCCAGTTGGCTTTGCTACGAAGTGGCTGCCTGGCTTCACATCACCACTCTCCTGATTAGAAGGGAGGCGAAGCAAAGCTACCAGCCACTGTGCAACCAGGACATTTGCCTAGGGCACCAGGAGGGGGGAGTGCCCAATTCGGAACCCCCCCGACTTGATGCCCTAGGCAAATGCCTAATTTGCCTAGTGGCAGGACTGGCCATGGGCGCAACCCCTCATGCAGAGGATTCCTGTTCCACCGGGATGTTATATGGAATGGGAGGTCAGTGTATGCATCCCATACTGCCACTTGCACTCCATAGTCAATGGACTGGAACCTAAGAGTTCTGCTAGCAAAACAGTTTCCTAACCTTATCCTTCCTACTGCCATCTTGTGCCCCAGAAGCCACTCTTGAAAATCAACAGACGATGCAGAATAGCATAGGCCAAGACATGGGAGTTGAAGGCAAGAATTGGAAAAAGTCAGAAACCCCTCTTACAGGAACAGAAGTACCTACCACTCTCACTAGGCAAATACCAGATCCAGCCCAATATTTGGAAGCATCCTAAGAATAACTAACTACTACACTTCTTAGAACATCTAATATCGACCATCTAGCTACTTACCACCATTAGAATTCTAATCATCATCTGCAACTACTATACCAGCACCTGTGGATATTTTAATAATTGTTCTTATGTTTTTGTTTTTACTGTTGTTTTATCTTGTTTGGTCATGCTAATCCAATTGTGTGACCCTTAATCTGTGAGCCACCCTGAGCCTGCCTTTGGCGGGGAGGGCGGGATATAAACTAAATAAATAAAATAAACAATAGTTTAAAATGAAAAAGGTCTATTCCTATAGCAATAGTAACAAAGGTCCAAAGTCAGACTGCTGAAGAATCCTGTATCTATACTAATTAAACTTCTTTACAACATTAGTAGACCAACAATTAGGAGTGTGAAGCATAAGAGAAATTCCAGCTCCACAGCTGTATAAGACGACATCAAACTAAAGCTCAAACTGTATGTTTGGAAGCACAATGGAGGAAGAATAATCAGTGCCATATTTATGAAACATTTAGCTTACATAGCTACCAGAGTTGTGTTGAGTTACTGTCCCAAACTATAGCAGTGGTTTCAGTTAACTTTATGTTTCTTAAAGTGCAAATATTAAATGAATAATTAATGAAGGACAGGACTCTTTCATACTAAACCAATTCATACATTATTTATCAATATTTAATATTTTCTATACACTATTCTGGGACACCCATTTTAATTATCCTGTGAATCTGAAAAACAGCCTCAGACTATACATAGAAGGCACTAGATTTAAGTACTAGACATTTCAAAAATTAAGAAATAAAATATAAGCATGACCTAAAATTAATACAGATGGATATAGTTTCTCATTTTCTTGATCCCAGGCCCCTCCATCACTAAATGTTACAGTTTACACATAATCTTTATTGATAACATTACATTAAATGTGCTTAATGCTTATTAACTGAAAAAAAAAATCAGTCTGTGCCTTTGGAAAAAACAGTCTGTATCTATGTATTTATTTAGTGCAATTTGCATCCTGCCTTATATGTGGGAAGATGAAAGAGGCAGATTTACAGAGGAGAACCACCATCAATTGTTACAATTATTTTCTATTAAAACAGTATTTCACTTCACTAAATCATAGGTTTTTAAAAGTGAAACATTCATACTAAAGAGCTGTATCAAATCTAACAAAAGGGGAAAGATTAAGAAACAAAAGAAAGGTAAGAACTATATAAAGATCTACCCAGTCTGTAATGTTTTCTTTAAAAAAAAAAAACTAAGACTACTCAAGAATCTTCAACTAATTATTATGTTTTATTGACGGCATCTTTCCCTGGGGAGGTTATTTAAAAAGTTTAACCCCTGAGCAAGTCATGGCTTCTCCTGTCTTTGAAAGTGTCAAGTGCATTGATTATAACTGCAGGAAGTGTTACCTTCTACCCAGAGACTCTCACACCGCACAATCTTAAACACTGTCTCTCACCCCAAATGGCTTTGATTCAGCAATTCAGGTCTCTTCAGCTGATATTAAAGGCAGAAGCACCATAAAAAAGGGATCAGCAGTTAAAACGAAATACAAAGGGGGGGGGAGGGACACAGATCTTGGATATGGTAGCACAAAGCTTGAGAGAAAAGCAGATTTGAAAAAGACATCAGAGCGACTAAAAAAGAACAATATGACAGAAATTAAACAAGATTTTTATGCTTGCCTTCGATGCATTTAAACTCATCTCAACCTCTATTGAAATTCTGATCATACCCAAACCCCAAGGCTTTTGACATACTTTCATAAATCCACACCTCTTCTCTCTCTTGTCTAATCTCCAGAGTCACTGTGAGGTATCCCACAAGTTAGAAGAAAAAAATACTGAATATTAATATGTGTAACAGAAAACACCACATAATCCTTAAAATGAAATACAGAGACATGAAACATAAATTATTGTAAATATTCACTAGATGCCTTTTCCCAGTGCTTAGCCAGTAATACTTTACATGGGTTTAAATTGCACTTTTAGGGGAGGAAATACATATCCAGGAAGCACTTCACAGTAATTTCTCTAGGTCAATGAACTATCACAGTAGCAAACTAATCTCACAGAGTGTCACTGTAATTGACATAATAGGAAACAGAGATCATAGTAATAAGCTTAATTGATTGTAAAATTTCCAAAGTCTTGAACTTTAGCAGTATATCAGAACTGAACAGCACCACAGTAAAACTTATTAACATGTGCACATGAATCGCAGAAACAGTGCCCAAACTCCCACAAAGTAATTGGATTTTCAGAACTGCAAGTGGGTTTATTCCAATTCAGTCATGACAGGGCCAGAAGGTAATGATACATCTGCCATGATGCAACAAGCAGACCTGTCTTCTGTCAAGAATTGAAATCATAAAGGAATAAGCTGTCGTTAACAACCTCTCTCCAAACACTAGAGCTGTCATCTCATTGTTTTCTTTTGCTGGGATGGGGGCTGGTGTGGGCTTATATAGCCTGTCAATTCAATATTACTCTGAGTATATAACCTTCCCTTTCATTTTTCTTTAAGCAATATTTTACTGAGCTTACGCGAATTTTTGACTAATTACGTACTGATACTTACTAGTATAAGGTTTCTACATTATAGTCCTGTATATATTAAATATAAATTTTAAACAGCACCAATTTTTTCAGTAATTATTTAGTCACATTTTTATTTTAAAATACAAAATCTGAATATTTTTTAGCAAATAATCAGAATTTGTATATATATCACCCGAACTATAAAATCACATTTTTACTCCTTTTAACAGACATTGTTAGTACGTATTATAATTACTAAATAATTATATAAATGTACAGCACAGTAATACAAAGGCAAGAATCTAAAGTAGTACTATAGACAGGCACAAGGGCTCACTCCACCAATGAAAAACCCTTCAGTTTTAAAATCAGTTTGCAGTGTACTACAAGAGGATTAATTGTCCAAGAAGAACTAGCTAAAACCTTCATTTAGCATATAGAACTAGTTAGATAGATAAAAATTTGGATCTCAGTCAGTCATTATAAATTGTGTTATCTGGATAGTCTGAATACACCAGATCATAATAATAATAATAATAACTTTTTATTTCTATCCCGCCCTCCCCGCCAGGGCAGGCTCAGGGCGGCTCACAACATAAAATACATTATACATCAATTTACTTATAAAATCACAGTTAAAACAATTTACAAATTACTAAAATTAACAATAACAATATCAACATGGTGCTAAGCGTTAGATCTTCAGCAGAATTCAGTAACTAAAAGCATTTTCAGTGGCACTTCCCGGTTTGTCATTGGTTGAAGGCTATTTTGAAGAGGTGGGTCTTACAGGCCCCGCGAAATTGATCTAAGCATCGTAGGGCCCGCACCTCCTCCGGGAGTTGATTCCACAGCAGTGGAGCAGCAACAGAGAAGGCCCGAACTCGGGTGGCCTTCAATCTGGCCTCCCTCCCTTGGCCCAGGGATATTCAGCTGGTTTTTTCCAGCTGACCTCAGTGCTCTCTGGGGCTCATATGGGGAGAGACGGTCCCTCAGGTAGGCAGGTCCTCGGCCATATAGGGCTTTAAAGGTGATAACCAGCACCTTGTAACGAACTCGGTATACCACTGGCAGCCAGCGTAGCCCCGGCTGTATGTGCTCCCACCTTGGGAGCCCCAACAGTAGCCTAGCCGCTGCGTTCTGCACCAGCTGCAGCCGCCGAGTTCGGTACAAGGGCAGCCCCATGTAGAGGGCGTTGCAGTAATCTAGTCTCGAGGTGACCGTAGCATGGATCACCGTTGCTAGGTCACGGCGTTCCAGGAAGGGGGCCAACTGCTTCGCCCGTCGAAGATGAAAGAACGCGGACTTGGCAGCGGCCGCTATCTGTGCCTCCATTGATAGTGAAGGCTCCAGAAGAACCCCCAAGCTCCTGACCTTATGGGCTGCTTTCAGCAGCACACCGTCAAAAGCCGGCAAGGGGATTTCCCTTCCCAGGGCACCGCGACCCAAGCAAAGGACCTCTGTCTTCATTGGATTCAACTTCAGCCCGCTCAGTCTGAGCCAACCTGCCACGGCTTGCAATGCTAGGTCCAGGCTTTCTGGGACGGAGTCAGGTCGGCCGTCCATTAGTAGATAGAGCTGGGTGTCATCTGCATATTGATGGCACCCAAGCCCAAACCTCCGGGCAATCTGGGCAAGGGGGCGCATGTAGATGTTGAACAACATCGGGGAGAGAACTGCCCCTTGTGGCACCCCACACACTAGTGGGTGCCTCCGGGACAGCTCCCCTCCAATTGCCACCCTTTGTCCCCGTCTATCAAGGCCAGACATCCTTCCACCAGGCTGCTGGTATTAGCTTATTTATTTTACTATTATTGTATTTTAATGGGAGATACTGTAACCTGTCCTGAGCTTATAGAAGGGCAGGAAAGACATTTTTCATAAATACTGGATGTATTGCTCATTTCAGATCTTGAATTAATTTAGTAATTACTGGATATTTATTCAAATACTAAGTCACTCCAGAAGTAATTGGTTATCCACTGCTTAAGACACTAAAGAGAGCAATCCTAAGGGGAGGGGGGCTGAAAGTGCTTTGGAGGCAGTCTTACGGCTATGGCAGCGGGAATGGGAGGTACACCACTCTTAACTACTCCTCCGCCAGTTCAAATGGGACTACTCCAGTCTGCGCACGCTGCAGCGTGTGTGTGTCCCAGGCTGCAGGCGGAGCACCGCCCCACCTAGCCAGCAGCACAACCGGAGTGTAGGAAGGTACGCTCGCGCACAAGGGAGCAGGCCTAGGGGCGTGGCTGGCTTTAGGCGGCTTTCTAAGACTTCTCAGCCTGGGCATGCCCCCTGCGAGAAGAATAAAGTTACAGCGAGGTAAATCGTGGCAGATCCCATAGACAGCCATGTGTCCCAAAAACAAAGGTTCCCAACACTCCTGGCGCAGTCTCAGAACCTCTCAGGGAGCCAACTAAATGGCACACCAATCCCCGCATGTTCAGGATGGGGCGAGCCCCTTGTCCAGCACCCAATCACGGGCCCCCCTCTCCTACAAAGGCTGCCAGTCCTGCCCCACACACCCTTTAGATAGGGCCAGCTGTGCAGCAGAAAGCTCTGCCGAGGAGCTCTCTGCCCCACAGACTAAGAGCGAGGGGGGGGGCCTTTGGTGACGGAAACTGCACAGCAAATTTGCTTAGACAGTATAGGACGGGCACTTTGGCTTGCGAGGAGGGGAGAGAGATCTCTCCTCTGTGGCTAAGCTCTTATTTCCAAGTTCAAACAAGTGCCCAAAACTTGGCATGCGGAGCCAGTCGTGCACCGATGGGTAAGTGTGAGTGCGTGCCTCCCCCCCACCTCCCCCCATTCCCAGTGACAGCATCTTCGACACTGAACCCAGGCTGCAAGCCCAGGCAGGGACGCTTGCTGCGACCCCTGCATGTTGTTAGAGGCCCCCCTTGGTCTGTTCTCTGCCTCATTTCCAACCCTGGCAGGGGAGGGGGGGTCTGGCAGCTCCTTCAATGCCTGTGGGGAGGTGGGTCAGAGACTGTCCCGTTAAGAGATTTCCTCAGAACAACACATGTGCACGCTGCAGCTGCCTCCCCATCGGGTGCTCTTGATCTCTGTTTCTGTTTTGCAGGTGGGAATGCAACAGAGAAGCTTCCATGTGGGGTGCTTCCTCCCCCCCCCCTCTTCTCCATCAGCTGTTCCCACCCTCCTCTCGGAGTGAAGCCTTGCGTCCCTCTCACCTGGCAAAACTATCCCAGGTGCTCCTAGGAAACTGTTGTACCCAGTTCCTGACCAATAAAGTCTTGAGATGTGCCGCTTTGTCTCGACTGCGTGGTGTCTGCTGCAAATTCCCTCTGCCCCACCTTCTCCCAAGTGTGCTGTGTGAAGTGTTCCCTCTGTCAGTGGGTTCCCCAAGGGAATGTCTGGGAGGGCGGGGTCGCATGCTTCATGGGGAGGGGCCAAGTCTATGAGCCACCTCTATGAAAGAATGGACAGGGGAGTTCAGAGGTTCTTTCCCCCCTCATCCCATGGCACAGAGCAGAGAGGAGTGCGGGGGGAGGACATGGGCTGGGCACCTGGCTGGCGCCTTGCACTCCGTGTCCTGCTGCCACCGAGGGCAGGGTTCCCCACAAGGGGATGTGTGGTAAGACTCTGTGTCCATGCTGGGCAGCGCTGGCCTGTGGGACTTGGACATGCTGTGACTCGGTCTCCTCTTTCCTGGACACACATTTTGCCTGGTTTCCCTGATTGCAGACTCCTGCCCTATGTTTTCCCTATCTGTGTATGGCTGGGGGAGGGGCCTCATGACTTCTCTTACCTGCTTGCCGTTGGCAAGTCTCTGATGGTGGGTGGGGCCGAGTGACTGGCCAATCCCGCAGCTCTGCAATTCCCTTTCCTTGCCCCACCATGGCAGCGCGCCACGCTTCTCTGCCTCTCTTGCGCGCATGCCCAGCCACACTCCTTTTCCCTTGCCACATTGATGGGACTTCTCTCCCTTGACTGTGACTGTCTGGCCATGATTGGCTCAGGTCTCTGGCAGTGCGGGGCGGGGAAAGCGAGCAGCCTCTTCGAGGCTGCTTCTTCCCACCCACCCACCCCACTGTCATCTGCCATGGCGCCCAGCCAATCCGGGGGGCCTGGGCTGGCCCTCCCCTCCTCCTGCGTCCTCATCCCACACGCTCCAGCGGGGTTGCCATAGTGACCTGACCTGCAGCCGCCTGACGCCTCTTCTCTCCCCCCGCCCTATGCCTGAGCGTGCCAATTCCCTTAGAGACTCAACGAGCCGTACCAGACTTATGCCAGGTGCCATGTATGTTAGGATTGGGCTGTAAAGCTCTTTACAGAGTTCCTGTGCATTGTAATCACCCATATACATGCTGCAGGTGAGGATTTCTCTGCCAAAAAGAAGCTGCAAACTTGACAGCACTTGTTACTATTGTGTGGGAGGGAGGGGGAAAAAAAGATATATAGAACACCCCTATCCAACTGCCTTTTATCTGCTTGGTAGTGTTTGCACAGTCCTGCTCTAGCAAGAACTATATACGACCTACCCCTGAATGTAGATTCTCTTTCTTGTGAAGTACTAATTAAAGCACACAAATTGCCTCTTCTACATAAAGGTGAAAAAATACATCACACAATTAAGGAAGACCCAATTAATTTAAAAGTGTGTATGGTTGGGGGGGGCAAGGGGTCGGTCATCCAATACTTTGCAATCTGTGATTTGTGTTAACTATGGATCAGTTTGATAGCTGAGTCAAGATTTGAGCTAAGTATGGTTCAGTATGATAGCTGAATGGACAAAGTGTACCGGAGTCAATACATCTATAGGATATAGTGCTGAGCAAACTGAGAAAGAAATCAGACAAGCAGCTAACCACAGTTCATCTGTACATCTGGAAACGTAACAAGGTCCGGTGCAATGAACAAATGTAGCCATTTTAAGAGATCACTACGAAACGTTCAAATCAAAGGAATATTTCAGTGCTTTGTGGAAAACATGTAAATATTTTTATAGATATTCCCTTTTATGGATATTTCTTATATCAGTTTTCTGAGATAACAGAATTTCTATCTTCCTAACAGCAATTTAAATATAACTATTTACCATGCTACCTGGCAAGAATGCTGAATGTTTACAGAAATCAGATTTTCCTTATGTTTGAAATTATTAGACTCTTAATTTTACCAGTGATGTAACAGTTTAACAAACCATAATAAATTCCTTCAAATAATGACTCTCTTTAAAATAAATTATTTGGTTTAAAAAAATGAGAATTGGCTTTCATTTCTGGGTTTGTTGGGCTGAAAGCTCTCGCCTGAAACAATCTAGCCTAGAAACAAATTTGTAAAATATTAATAAAAGCTGATATTCTCAAGGTTTATCAGGAAACTATGTCACAAGCTGAGAAAGCCAAAAACCAGGGGACTCTGAATATAACCATTAGAGTATTCTTCTGTAGCTATATAAGACTTCCATAATGCAATGAAACACCAGAGTAAATATTTTTGTGTTCTACATCTGATTAAATAGAAGCAGCTTTCTTATACAAGGACAGGAACTGAATTGCTTTTCATGATCAGCTCCCAATGATGGTAGAACAACCTGAGCTTCAGATGAAGATAAGAAACATACTTAAATTGATGAAGTAAAATTAGAAGATGGAAGAGAATACACTAGTTTCCAGTGCTTTTTTTGAGCAGGAATGCAAAGGAATGCAGTTCCAGCTGTCTTGGAATCAGGAGGTGTGGCCTAATATACAAATTAGTTCCTGCTGGACTTTTTCTACAAAAAAAGTCGTGTGAAACAGTGGTGATCTCAGGGGGTCTGGCCTAATATGCAAATGAGTTCATGCTAGACTTTTTCTACAAAAAAAGCCCTGCTAGTTTCTAACAGGGTACTGGATCGAATTATTCACTCCATCAACCAAATGGCAATTCCAGTACAACAGTCTTTAATTAAAGTAAACAACAAATGTTTTCTTGAAACAAAAGGTTATACAAAAGTTTTAAAGTTACAAAAGACTGGCAGATATATAAGTGTATTTGATAATAACAAATACCAAACAAGCAAATACTTTACAAATCCAAATTATTCTCTTACCTCAATAGCCCTTTTAATATATGGAATCTGCGTACCACTGTTCAAATCTTCATTTATAATAAGCCTCCTTGCCCATTGTCCAGCTCTGACAACACCACTACCATGAATTAAAATCATCAGTTTGTCAGGATTTATCATTGCATCTTCACTCATAAAGATAAAACTCCTGGGTTCACTTTCAATTGCATCTACCTACAATTAAGACAGACAGAATATTTACAAAAAGGAGCAAAATTACAGTAATAACTTAAATCAATACATCTATTCACATAATGCAGCAGGTGTTACATAATGAGCCTTCAGATTTGTAAAACAGTGAGCATCCAGCAGAATTGTGCCATCTCCTTTCAAGCATGGAGGTAATATTACACCATCTTCTTCTTTGAAGTTGGGTGATTGGCTGTGTCAAATTATCTCCCCCGTCCCCAGACCAGAGAAATATATTCCAATCTACCATTTCAAATTAAATTACATTCTACTATACATTACATTATAATACACTATTCTAATCTACCATTCCAAATAAAAAATAAAATTAAAAAAGAGGATATATGTCCCTTCTGGAGGATTGGTGAGAATACAGGTGTAAGGATTAAATGAAATTAGCATATGTAGTGAGATAATAAACCAATATCCCTGTTGAGTCCCGGGGATTACATTGTTCTGAATGCTGTAATAACTTGCAGCTCAGCAATTTCACTTTCTAGTCTGTTCCTGAAGTTCCTTTGCAATAAAACAGCTACTTGGTCACCCACTCAACATCTTGGAAAGCTGAAGGTTTCTCGGTCTTCTGATTCTTGATGTCAGATTTGTGTCCATTTATCCTTTGCCACAGGGTCTGACATGTCTGCCCTATGTAGAGAACCGAAGTACATTGTTGGCATTTAATGACATACACAATTTAAGAAGATGGCATGTGAATAAGCCTGAGATGATGTAGTTAATGTTGTTAGGTCCAGTAACTGTGTTGTCTGGGTGTATGTGGCAGCAAAGTTGGAATCTGAGTATACTGTGAGTAGGGGTGTGTGCTGATATATACTGAGCTGAATAAATACCGGATATAAACTGAGCCGAATAAATTTATTCAGCCAAGTCAGGTTTTCTAATCTGATTCAGTTAATGATCTAGCTGAGCCGGAATAGAAGTCAATATTATTTGGCTTTTATTCAGGCTCAGCTTCACTAGCCAAAGCAGCACAAGTTCACCCAGCTGGGACTCAGCTGGGTTGGAGTTAAGTGCTGGGAGGCAGGACAGAACTGTTGGCAAGGTGAGTGTTAATTTTGCTTTTCCTAAACTGCTGAGGAGCATTAACTGAAGCTGCTGTGTGAGAGAACTGTGTGAATGCTTGGAGTCTGCTGGAAAGGGGTTTCTGATTGCTTCTGTGTGTCTTTTGTCCGGTTTATTGCTGAGAGAGGAGGGTCAGTTTGCCTGGGGGTAGTTGCTGGCCCCGCCCTCTTCTGTCCAAATCACATGAAGTGATTAATGTTATTCTTTTACTCTACTCTGGCTAGACCTCACCTAGAGTATTGTGTTTTTTGTACTACAGTTTTGTGCACTATAGTTTAAGAAGGATAAAAACAAGCTGGAAGGTGTCCAGAGGAGGGCAATGAAGATGGCGAAGGGTCTGGAGACCAAGTTCTATGATGAAAGGCTGAAGGAGCTGGGTATGTTTAGCCTGGAGAGGAGACTATGGAGAGGTGATATGACCACCATCAAGTACTTGAAGGGCTGTCAAATAGAGGATAGTGCAGAATTGTTTTCTGTTGCCCCAGAAAGTCAGACTAATGAAATTAAATCAAAAGAGTTTCCAGCTAAACATTAGGAAGAACTTCCTGACAGAGTAGCCTCTCAGTGGAACAGGCTTCCTTTGGAGGTAGTGGGCTCCAGAGGGTTTTAAACAGAGGCTAGATGGCCAACTGACAGTAATGCTGATTCTGTGAATTAGGCAGATCACGAAAAGGAGGGCAGGAAGGGTTGCCTCAATGCTTAGTTCTTGTGGCTCTTTTCTTACACACCCAGGGAAATACTGATTGACACTTTGGGATCAGTCAGCAATTTTTCTCCAGGCCAGTTTGGTAAGGGATCCTGGAGGTTTTTGCCATCTTCTGGACATGGAGCAGGGATCAGTGGGGATGTATGTGTGGGGGGGGAGGTATTTGGGAAGATCCTGAAATGTGCAGGGTGTTGGACTAGATGACCCTGGAGGTCCCTTCCAACTCTATGCTTCTATTATTCTGTGTGAACTCACGCTGCTTCTAGGTTCCTCAGTGTGTGACTTGGCTTTGCAAAAGCCATTTAAAAGGAAAGTTCCCTTTAAATGAACTTAAATGCCAAACTAAATTAAAAGCCCTTTATATGACTTTTGCAAAGCCAAGCCACTGCTGTGGCAACAAGATTCTGTGAGTCAAAGATTTAAATTTTAAATACCTTCCCTTTCCTCCCCAAGTCACACTGCATCAACGGCATGCTCAGCGCATGAAGGGAAGGCATTTAAAGAGTCTGCAATCTCTTTAAATGCCTTCCTTTCACTCGGTGAAGCATGACACCACTGTGGGGAGGGGAGGTATTTAAAGATACTTTAATATATGTCATTTGGATTAAGATGAATCTAAATAATGACTTACAGTGCTTATGTAGACCTTAGTACTAGAGATGGGCATGGATCAGGAAAGGCAGTTTGGTTCATGGTTCATGGCATGCCTGGTTCATGTACCACAAACCATTACACACTTTAAGGTGCCGAATGAACTAGTTCAGTTATGTGAGGTTCATGGTTTGCTAGAACGCCCTCCCCCAGCAATCTAGAGACAGCATACTTACAGGGGATCTCTGGCTGACTCTCCTCTACCTGCTCTTCAAATTTGGTGAGAACTGGACCAACATTTTCCCAGAAAGCACTTTCCTAGGGGCACCTTCTTTGGGGACCCATAACTCGGATCCCATTAATCCAATCCTCTAGTTTGCACAGGATACATTCTATACATTCCTAAACCTCTGAACCTGTCAAAATGGCAGGTGGTCATTTCGAAAGCTGCAGGTTCAAGAGTGTATAGAACAGACCCTGTGCAAGCTAGAGACACAAAACTTGAAGGGCAGGTAAAAGTCATCTAGAGATCCCCTGTGAGTTTGACGTTGCTTGTTTGCACCTGTTCTATACACTCCTGAACTTGTCATTTTGACAGGTTCAGAAGGTTCAGGAATGTATAGAATGAATCCTGTGCAAGCTAGAGGCAGCAAATTTGCAAGGGATCCCTGGCTGACTCTCCTCTATGTGCCCTCCAGAAGCTTTAGAAGTATATAGAATGGATTCTGTGCAAGTTAGAGACATCAAAGTCACAGGAGACCTCTCTCAGATGCTCCACTACATTACCTCCAAGTTATATTGCTTTGAATTTTGGTAAATATTTAGACTGAGCAGAGACATTCTGTCTGGAAAAGTATCCATTCATAAACCACCATTAATCTCCATAAATAGCTTGAAAGTACATGCCAATTGATCTGTCATAAATTTCAGTTCACAAAGCACAACCCGCCCAAAATTCATCACATGCTTTAGAGTTTGGAAGAAACAGGTTGCTTACCTGTAACTGATGATCTTCGAGTGGTCATCTGTGCAGTCACACTGATGGGAGTAGGCGCCAACGCCGATCACTATCGGTAAACTTAAAAGCTGCAGATTTCCGCGCCTACGTCCCAGTGCACATGCCCAGAAACCCCACTGCGCATGCTCACTGAGACGGGAGCGGACATCCTGCCAATTCCTTCTGACCGCTGCATGATCCCAATGATGGACCAGCAGCAGAGGGGAAGGAGGACGGGTAGTGTGACTGCACAGATGACCACTCGAAGATCATCAGTTACAGGTAAGCAACCTGTTTCTCTTCTTCGTGGTCTCTGTGCATCACACTGATGGGAGATTAGCAAGCCAAAATCCTACCTGGAGGTGGGTGCAACGGTCCATCAGCAGGAAAGAGACTGCAAAACAGCATGGCCCACCGACATATACTGGTGAAGACGTGGGTCCAGCGCATAGTGAATCACAAAAGTATGCAGAGAGGACCAGGTGGCAGCCTTGCAAATGTCCCGGAGCGGAACGCCCTTCATGAAGGCCGCTGAAGTCGCCATAGCTCGAGTGGAGTGGGCTCGTATGGGCCCTGGCAGGGGCGTCTTGCTCAATAGATAGCAAAGTTTTATGGTTTCAGTTATCCATTTAGAACGTCTTTGGGGCAATATCCGCTGCCCCAAGATGCATTGGCATAAGATACAAAAAGTCTGGAGTCCCTCCGAGAGGTATTTACACGATGGAGATAGAAAGATAGTGCCCGTTTCACATCTAAGGCATGCAGTATCCGTTCAGATTCAGTAGTCGGATTAGGAAAATATACTGGCAGGTAAATTTCAGTGTTCAAATGAAAAGATCACCTTGGGAAGAAATGTGATATCTGGACGAAGTACTACACCCTCAGTGGTGAAACACAAGTAGGGGGTGTTGCATCTGAGAGCTGCTAGCTCACCCACTGTCCTTGCAGACGTAATCGCCACCAAAAAGGCCATTTTCCAAGCCAGCAATTGGAGGGAGAACGTGGCCATCAGCTCAAAGGGCTTCCCCGAGAGAGCACGAAGAACCAAAGATAGGTCCCAAGCCAGAGTAGGCTGTCTCATAGCAGGATACAGTCTAGAGAGACCCTTGAGGAACCTCTTAGTATCAGAATGCGTGAAAACAGAATGACCATCGATCTGGGAATGATTAGCAGAGATGGCAGCCAAGTAAACACGTAGCAATGAGACTGCTAATCCCTTATCTAAAAGGGAAAGAAGAAATTCAAAAATTGCCGGTAAACTCGCTGATGACGGGTCTAAGGAAAGATTAGAAGAAAACTGAACAAACTTTGACCATTTGTAGGCATAAGATCTGCGTGTAGATGGTTTCCTGCTGTTCAATATGATGAATTGAGCTCTGTCTGACAAATGATTCACTGCAGACGCCACGCTGTTAGTTTCAGATGCGGAACATTGTAGTGTACCACCCGACCTTGATGAGAGAGAAGAAGATTTGAGACCTGAGGGAAGTGATGGAACGTTCCCTTGGCTAGGTGAAGGACCCGGGAGAACCAGTGTTGTCTGGGCCACCAGGGTGTTACAAGGATACCCACAGGTCTTTCCCTCAATATCTTTTGCACTACCTTGGTGATCAGGCGAATGGGGGGAAACAGGTACACATGAAGTTGATGCCACGGTACGAGAAGTCCGTCCCCCAAGGACAGGGATCTGCTCTTCCCCTGCAGCAGAAGAGTTTGCATTTCCTGTTGTTGTGGGTGGCAAAAAACGTCTATCTCCGGAGCTCCCCAATTCAGGAAGACGGGTTGAAGGAATTCCCAGTTGAGCTCCCACTTGTGGAGCGAAGCTCACCCTCGACTGAGGAAGTCTGCACACACATTCAAGTCCCCCGGAAGATGTGTCGCCACCAACGACACATCCATTGTTACGCACATCTGCCATATGTTCAGAGCGAGTACACAGAGTCGGCGGGAGACCGTGCCCCCCTCTCTGTTTATGTAGGACATAGCCTTCATGTTATCTGTCATAATAGCTACTGTTTTGCATCTGAGAAGTGCTGGAAAGACTGGATAGCAAGGAAGATCGCCAACAGTTCTAGAAAATTTATATGGTGATGTGCATGGTGGCTGGGCCACCTGTCCCCTACAAAGAGGCCGTTTATATGTGCCCCCCAACCCCACAGGGATGAGTCCGATGTTATCGTGACCAATGGGGATGGTCTGTGGAAGGGCGCCCCCTCCATCAGATGATGCTGCTGTTGCCACCAGACGAGGGAGGACAGGACTTCTGGAGGGATGGTCATCAGCCAAGATGGCGAATCGACATTGCATTTGAAGTGTTTGAGGAACCATAGTTGCAGGATCCTCATATGAAGTCTGGCGAAAACCAGAACAGAAGTGGTAGCAGCCATGAGGCCCAGAAGACGTTGTACCTAGCAAGCTGTGACCCTGGGACTGCTTCGAAAGGTCTGAACCAAGTTGACTATGTCATCTGCTCGATTTGGTGGCAGGAAGGCCTTGCAGGCAAGGGTGTCTATTATGGCCCCTATAAACTGCACCCTCTGGGAGGGTTGTAGGTGCGACTTCTTTTGGATGATCTGTAATCCTAACTCCCAAAGAAGGGAGAGAGTGATGGTGATGTTCTGCAAAAGACTGGCCTTGGATTCTGCCACGAGGAGCCAATCATCTATGAACGGGAACAGGGTCACACCCTGCAATCTCAGATGGGCTGCGATAACCACCATAGTCTTGGTGGGCGCCGTAGAAAGACCGAAAGGCAAAGATCGGTACTGGAAGTGGGCTGCTCCTATGGTGAATCTTAGGTACTTCCTGTGCGAAGGGTGAATAGAGATATGGAAGTATGCGTCCTGTAAGTCCAGCGTGGCCATCCAATCTCCCCGATTGAGAAGAGGGAGGATGTTGGGTAGAGAGGTCATTCTGAATTTGTGGTATGTGATAAACAAATTCAAGGATCGAAGGTCCATGATAGGCCGAAGACCTCCATTTCGTTTTGGGACCATGAAGTAGCGAGAGTAAAAGCCGAGTCCCCTTTGGTTTAATGGAACTTGTTCGATGGCTTGTTTGAGAAGGAGTGACTGAACCTCTTCTCTTAAGGTGTCTGAAGGGTTGGTGAAGACGAAGGTCGGGGTGGGGGGATTCTGATGGAATTCAATCACATAACCCAGCCGGATTATGGAGAGGACCCACTGGTCCGAGGTTATCTTGGACCATGCCTGAAAAAACGGAGAAAGGCGGGTATGGCACAAAGAGGACGGTTGGGAAGGGAGGACAAGCAAAAGGCAGTCAAAGTCCCTGCTTGGGCTGCTTAGGGCCCTTCCGGCAAGAGGACTGAGAAGATGAGGGAGAGTATTTAGGTTTGGCAGTATAAGGCGGCTTGGTGAATGGTGGTGTAGATTTCGGATGCCAAGATTGATCTGTGGGAGATTTCGAGGACCTTGAGCTTGTTTGGAGGTTCTAGAAGGGGAGCGCAGCTATCGTATACCCTTGACCGAAGAACGGTACACTCCTTCTATCTGGGATGGTAGGGGACACCCGCCTAGCCAGCCAGATCAGCCGAATCAATCCTGGCGATCAATGGGGTGACAGATGTCGCAGCCAGATCGCCCTCACATCCAGTAAGGTCTCTTATTCCACGGCTTTGGCCAAGGTCGCTTATTTTGGAAACGTGGCGTGGAAACCCCTAGATTTCTGGAGTTTCAGATACTCTTATCCATCTCCTGCAACACAAAATCGGTATTTGAGCTGAAGAGACCATTGCCATTAAATGGCAAATCTTCGATGTAAGCCTGTGTGTCCAGTTGTAAGGCCACAGAGCACAACCAGGAATGGCGTCTCAGAGTGATGGCCGTTGTCAGAGTCTTGGCACAGGTGTCACCAGAGTGCTTGGCTGAGTTAAGCTGCTGCTTGGCTAGGGTCATTCCCTCTTTCTGTATCTTCTTGAGAGCATTCCTGCTCTGGTCTAGAAGACTAGGCAAGATGTTGGAAACTTGCTCCCAGAGGGCGTATTGATAACGACCCATACAAGCTGCGTAGTTGGCAATTTTGATACCTAAGGAACCGGCAGAATACAGCCACCTACCCATGTTGTCTAATTTCTTCCCTTCCTTGTCAGGCGGAGTAGAGTGTGTCATCTTCACCTTGGAACATGAGGACACTACCACGGAATTGGGTTTAGGGTGGGGGCAGAGGAAGTCTGCACTGGACTCTTGTATACGATACATGTGGTCCAGCCTGTGCGATGAAATTGGAGTGGACGCTGGTTTCTCCCAGGAGGATTTTGCAGTATGCAACATGACGGTGCTTAGTGGTAGAGCTACTGCAGTAGAAGTGTCCATTTGAACAATGTCAAAAACGGTGTCTGTAATCACAGGTTGAGGTTGTACTGTAGGGAAGGACAGAGATTGAGCCATGCATTTAATGAGGTCTCCATAAGACTTTAAGTCTTCCGAAGGCGAAATGGGTTGTTCCTCTGCTATCTTCTGCGGTGGAAAGGGTTCCCCATGTGATGAGGTTGTTTCTTGTTCCTCCGGGGTCAACCCATCCATGGACTTGGGTGACGCATCAGGAGAGTCAGAGCACTCCGATAAGTGTGGCGTCGGGGATGAAACAGGGTCCATTGTTACGGCCTTCGTTCGCTCTGAAGAGCTCTGTTGAGTGGGTTCCCGATGATGTTGAATTGGTTCAGCATCGAGCGACTTCGATACCGATGCGGATGGTGCTCGTTTGGGTGGTCTATACAAGGTTTGGGATCAGTAGGAGGCTTCAGAGTACTGATCCCAGTCCATCTGGCGAGGAGGGAGCCAAGGAAACGATGGCTGCATGGGATATGCCCTGTATAAATATTGCCATTGCCGCTGATCCCACGGAATCTATGAAGGCAGGTGGTGAGAAGAGCACTCGATCTCCCAAAGTCTAGGAGAGCGGCTTCTCAAAGAGCGATCCCTCCATGAGTCTTGCAGTCAGCCTCGAGGAAGAGGACTTCGGGATCGGGGAGTTTCCGCTACCGTTCGGGGCCGATTGGGTGGGCTCCACTCGGTACCGGAGCATTGTGCCAGCTCTATCTTGCAATCAGAGTCGGAAGATATAACGAGCTCCGTCGACATAGAAGCGAGAATCGGAGGGCTTAGTCGACGACCCAGTGAAGTGAAGAGCTTCAATGGTGGAACAATTGGTGCCATCGGGTCCGATGGCAGGGTTGGAGAAGCTGAAGAGACGGATTTGGTATGTTTCGGCTTATCCGATCTCTTAGCCTTCTTCTTCTTCTCCGGGTGAGAGCCCTTATCCTCCTTATGCCTTTTCGCAGGCGTAGAGAAATCCAACATAGCAGCCGAGCCCGAGCATTTGTTAGGGCGATCGCCGTCGGAAAGGGGACGTTTGGTCTCGAGCGACCTCGAGGTCGATGGTTCGGTCGGTTGATAGACCCGTTCCAATGAAGGCACCTTCCAAGGGGAGAGCACCTGTTCCATAAGGGCTGCGGCAAGGCGGGCAGCTCTGTTCTTCTTGGTCTGTCTGGAAAATTTTGCACAGTGCACACAAGAGTCCATACGATGGAGCTCCCCAAGGCACAACAGGCACAACGAATGACCATCCGGTGGGGCAATTTTACTCCCACACTTGGATCACCTTCTGAAGAAACCCTAACATCTTTCCATATGAATAGCAGGGAGGAAGGACGGTGTGTGTGTGTGTGTGTGGAAAGAGCGGGAAATAGTTCTCTGAACCCCGCAATCCCCCAAATTGCTAACAACTATAACTAACTAACTAACTAACTATAACTACAACTATATACTAATAATTATTTTTTTTAAAGAATAAGACGTTCACCAACCGTAGCGACCAAAAGATCAACTGATCAGCGTGGCGGTCAGAAGAGAACTGGTGGGATGTCCACTCCCATCTCAGTGAGTATGCGCAGTGGGGCTTCTGGGCATGCGCACTGGGACATAGGCGCGGAAATCCGCAGCTTTTAAGTTTACCGATCATGACCGGCGTTGGCGCCTAATCCCATCAGTGTGATGCACAGAGACCACGAAGAAGATCTGGTTCATTCCCATACCTTCTTAGTACTAGTTGTAAAAGGTTGAAGCTACAACAGAGAAAGCCCTACTTATCCCTCACATTTTGGGAAGGGAAGGGGCAGAAATATTGGCTTTCTCTGATGCACATAAATCCATGCAATTTATAGCTGTATCAGTAATAAACAGGAAATTCTTAAATTTTGTCTAGGACTTGACTTATAGCTTTAATATTATAAAAGTTGTAATATTTTGAGGAAGTTGGATAAGAGAAAAAATGGGCACAGATACAAAACTATATGTACAACTAAAGAACAACCTAACCATCAAATGTCTACCAAACAAGACAGAAAACAGCCATTACTGACTTCATCTTAATTACATTTGGAAACATTTCTTCAAGGCAATTTGTCTTCAAACTGCAGTAATTCATTAAATGAAGCTTTCACTAAGGATACACATAAAAGGTCACACTTGTTCCCAATCACATTTTATTGACAAATCAACCTAGTATACCATTTATTTCTCATCACACTGAGATAGTACAAAGCAATTTATACCACATATAACTCTACAATCCTGTCAATTAATTATACATGTTTATAGTATATAATTTTCATTTTACTGTCTTAATATGTTAAATTCCATACATTTTCAATATATTCATTCCAGAATTGGAGAAGGAATTTTAAAACATACCATTTTACTGGAGAGGCAATGCTGACTGCATTACTCCTTCCAGCTATCCCACAATTAAAACCAAAGCACAATCTTTTATTTATTGCATTAGACTATCCATGAACAACACTTTCAACGTGACATTTAAGCAACAATCTACAAAAATGCTCTTTTAGTTTCAAGCACATTACTCTTTCCAGAGATTAACTGGCAGGTCCTCAGAAGCCCAAAATTGTGTCACATCAAATAACTTACAAAATAACTTAGAAAAGTGGACTGGCTCTTATGTAAGCACAAGCAGAAAGAGCTCACACAAGCACATATTCCCTGCCCTTCCTTTCTCCCAGCAGCCTCCTGGATCCCAAAAAATCACCAGGACAAGGACCCTTACACAAAATGCACAGGGTGGTGCAGAGAAGTTGATGGGATGCGGTACAGGAAGCAAGCTTTCTTTTCATGCATAGGGATGGTGGGGCAATTCCACCCAACTGCCCTTTCTGACTTCAGCCCTTTTTTGCATCGTACATTTACAGGTGTCTCCCAAACTTCAGAGATTTTCATGGGACTCAAAAGGCTACTGCAGAACCACCTCCTCAACTTCTTTTTGTTCAGGCTTTCACAGGATCCAACCTACTATTGCTTTTTAAAAGAAGTTTGGAAATATTGTAAAATTCCTTTTGTTCTAGATTAATATATTTTTTACATCATCATTTTTGCCCCACCTTTCTCCCCACAAGGGCCCAAAGTGGCTTACATCATTCTCATCTTCTCCATTCTATCCACACAGCAACCCTGTGAAGGAGGCTAGTAAGCTCAATAGCCATGAGGTAAAAGGACAAGTCCTCTTGTGGATCAAAAACTGGCTAATTAATAGGAAAAAGAAAGTGAGTATAAATGAGCAATTTTCGCAGTGGAGGGTAGGTGGTAAGCAGTGGGGTACCACAGGGCTCAGTACTGGATCCAATACTTTTTAACTTGTTCATTAATGGTTTGGAGTTGGGAGTAAGCAGTGAAGTGGCTAAGTTTGAGGATGACACCAAATTGTTCAGGGTGGTGAGAACCAGAGACAATTGTGAGGCACTCCAAAGGGATCTGTCGAGGCTGGGTGAGTGGGTGTCAACGTGGCAGATGAGGTTCAATGTGGCCAAGTGCAAAGTATTGCACATTGAGGCCAAAAATCCTAACCATAAATACAAGTTGATGGGGTGTGAACTGGCAGAAACTGACCAAAACAGAGATCTTGGAGTCAAGGTAGATAACTCACTGAAAATGTCAAGACAGTGCGTGACTGCAATAAAAAAGGCCAACACTATACTGGGAATTATTAGGAAGGAAGTTGAAAACAAATCAACTAGTATCATAATACCCCTGTATAAATCGATGGTGCCGCCTCATTTGGAATACTGTGTACAATTCTGGTCAGCACACCTAAAAAGAGATACTATACACAGGGGTGGCCAACGGTAACTCTCCAGATGTTTTTTCCAACAACTCCCATCAGCCCCAGCCATTGGCCATGCTGGCTGGGGCTGATGGGAGTTGTAGGCAAAAAACATCTGGAGAGTTACTGTTGGCCACCCCTGTCTCTCTCTCTCTCGGCTTGACTTTGCGAACGAAGATTTAAGAAGGGTGCAGTAGTCCACGTCTGCTGCAGGCTCGCTGGTGGCTGACGAGACCAATGCGGGACAGGCAGATACGGCCACAGTGGCTGCAGGGAAAAGTCTGATTTGGGGTTGGTGCTGTAGCAGTGCGATTCTTCCTCAATCTCCTTTTGTCCTCAAGACCAGCTATGCGTGCGTTCTCAAAGGAAGAGGCAGCCTGGTGGATGGTGTGCCTCCATGCTTTGCGATCTGAGGCTAGGTCAGACCACTGGTGATGGTTGATGCGACAGGTGCCAAGGGATTTCTTCAAGGAATCCTTGTACCTCTTCTTTGGTGCCACTCTATTTCGATGGCCGGTGGAAAGTTCGCCATACAGAGCAATCTTGGGAAGGCGGTGGTTTTCCATCCTAGAAATATGCCCTGCCCAGCGCAGCTGCGTCTTCAACAGCAGTGCTTCGATGCTTGTAACCTCCGCCCTCTTGAGGACTTCAGTGTTGGTCACAAAGTCACTCCAGTGGATGTTGAGGATGGTGCGAAGGCAGCACTGATGAAAGCGCTCAAGGAGTCGCAGGTGATGACGGTATAAAACCCACGATTCGGAGCCGTGAATGTACAACCGCTTTGTAAACATTGATCTTTGTGCCTTTTTTCAGATGCTTGTTGCTCCACACTCTTTTGTGCAGTCGGCCAAATGCACGATTTGCCTTTGCCAGCCTGTTGTCAATCTCCTTGTCGATCTTGGCATTTGAGGAGATGATGCACCCCAGGTAGCTGAACTGCTAGACTGTCTTCAGAACTGATTCACCCACAGTGATGCAAGGAGGGTGATAATCTTCCTGGGGTGCAGGCTGGTGGAGAACTTCTGTCTTCTTCAGACTAACTTCTAGGCCGAATAGCTTGGCAGCCTCTGCAAAGCAGGACATCATATGCTGCAGAGCTGATACCGAGTGGGAGACGACTGCAGCGTCATCAGCAAATAGTAGCTCTCGGATGAGTTTTTCCATTGTCTTGGAGTGAGCCTTTAGTCGCCTCAGGTTGAACAGGCTGCCATCAGTGCGATAGCGGATGTAGACACCATCGTCATCATCTAGATCTACTGCGGCTCTTTGAAGCATCATGCTAAAGAAGATCGTAAAGAGAGTTGGCGCGAGAACGCAGCCTTGCTTTACACCTGTGCCTATTGGGAAGGGCTCCGAGAGGTCGTTGCAGTGTCTGACTTGGCCTCACTGGTCTTCATGTAGCTGGATGATCATGCTGAGGAACCTTGGGGGACATCCTAAACGTTCTAAGATTTGCCACAGGCCTTTCCTGCTAACGGTATCGAAAGCTTTGGTAAGGTCGACAAAAGTCACATATAGACCCTTGTTCTGTTCCCTGCATTTCTCTTGGAGCTGCCTGAGAACAAATACCACGTCGGTGGTGCTCCTGTTTGCTCTGAAGCCGCACTGGCTCTCTGGGAGGAGTTCTTCTGCAATGGTGGGCACCAGTCTGTTCAGGAGTATTCTAGCAAGGATTTTGCCTGCGATGGAGAGCAGGGTTATCCCCCGGTAGTTGGAGCAGTCTGACTTTTCTCCTTTGTTCTTGTGTAGAGTAATGATGATTGCATCGCGAAAATCCTGTGGTAGTTTGCCTTGTTCCCAGCAGGTGACAAGTACTTTGTGAAGTGTGCTATGTAGTACTGTGCCCCCATGCTTCCAGATCTCTGGTAGGATTCCATCAACTCCCGCTGCCTTGCCACTTTTCAGTTGCTTGATGGCTTTAACAGTCTCTTCTAGGGTGGGGATCTCATCCAACTCTGTTTTCACTGGTTGAAGTGGGGTGAGGTGGATTGCTGAATCTTGAACTACGCGGTTGGCACTGAAGAGAGCCTGAAAATACTCCGACCACCGGTTCAGTATGGATGCCTTGTCTGTGAGGAGCACTTGGCCGTCTGCACTACGCAAGGGACTCTGAGCCTGATATGATGGGCCATATACTGCCTTCAGGGCTTCGTAGAACCCTCTTAAATCACCAGTGTCTGTACACAGCTGGGTTCTCTCTGCAAGCTTGGTCCACCGCTCATTCTGAAGGTCTCGAAGCTTGCGCTGGAGGTTGCTACATGCGAAAGATTGCTTTTTTCCCGGGACAGGAGGGCTGAGCAAGATGTGCTGGGTAGGCAGATCTCTTTTTCGCTAGTAATTCTTGGATCTCTTGATTGTTCTCGTCAAACCAGTCCTTGTTCTTCCTTGTGGAGAACCCGAGGACTTCTTCAGAGATCAACAGGATGGTAGTTTTTAGGTGTTCCCAGAGTGCTTCTGGAGAAGGGTCTGTGGCGCAACTGGGGTCCTCAATTCTTGACTGGAGTTTTGCCTGGAAGGCAGCTTTAACTTCAGCTGACTGAAGGCTGCCAACCTGAAGCTTCCTCCGAGGGATACCTCCTCTCCTGGGTGTGGGTTTAAAGTGAAGACGGAGATTGCAGCGTACAAGACGATGATCCGTATGACATTCCGCACTGGCCATTACTCGGGTGTGTAAGACATCTCGAAGGTCTCTCTGGCGCACCAGAATGTAGTCGATAAGGTGCCAGTGCTTGGACCATGGGTGCATCCAGGTTGTCTTCAGGCTGTTCTTCTGCTGAAAGATAGTGTTGGTGATGGTGAGCTGGTGCTCCGTGCAGAATTCTAGCAGGAGGCGCCCGTTATCATTGCAGTTGCCAATGCCATGTTTGCCAAGTACTCCTTTCCAGGCTTCCGAGTCTTTACCTACTCTGGCATTGAAGTCGCTAAGGATGATCACCTTGTCCTCTGTAGGGTTCTTCCGTACGAGGTTGCGTAGATCAGCATAGAACTTGTTCTTTTCTGCAGGATCTGCTTGAAGGGTTGGGGCATACACGCTGAAGAGTGTTGCATGCTGCTTGTTTTGAAGTGGGAGGCGCATGGACATGATGCGATCTGAGTGACCTGTTGAGAGGTTTTCAAGTTTGGAGGCAATGGAGTTCCTGACCATGAAGCCAACGCCAGAAAGGCGGCTCTCGGCTTTTGACTTACCCAACCAGTAGAGGGTATAGCCAGCACCATGTTCTTGAAGACTACCTTCCTCAGGGAAACGGACCTCACTGAGAGCTGCTATGTCAATATTCAACTTGAGAAGTTCGTGGGCAACTAGAGCAGAGCATCGTTCAGGGCGACCACTGTCTACTGTGTCAAGCATGGTTCTGATGTTCCAACACGCAAGCTATAGACACCCCTGTCTATAGCATTCGGAAAAGTGCAGAAAAGGGCAAGTAGAATGGTTAAAGGGTTAGAACACTCTCCCTATGAAGACAGGTTAAAGTACTTGGGGCTCTTTAGCTCAGAGAAACAACAACAGAGTGGTGACATGATAGAGGTTTACAAGATTATGCATGGGATAGAAAAGGTAGAGAAAGAAGTACTTTTCTCCCTTTCTCACCATAAAAGAACTTCTGGACACTCAATGAAATTGCTTAGTAGTCAGGTTCGAATGAATAGAAGTACTTCATCCAAAGAGTGATTAACACATGGAATTCACTGCCACAGGAGGTGATGGCAACTACAAGCATAGATGGCTTCAAGAGGAGATTGGATAAATATATGGAACAGAGATCCATCAGTGGCTATTAGCCACAAAATATAGATGGAACTCTCTTTTTGGGGCAGTGATGCCCTGTATTCTTGGTGCTTGGGGAGGGGGGCACAGTGGGAGGGCTTCTAGTATCTTGGCCCCACTGGTGGACCTTCTGATGACACCACTGGCCTGATTCAACATGGCTTCTCTTATGTTTTTAGGTTAGGCTGAGACCATGTGACTGGCCCATAGTCACTCAACAAGCTTCCATGGCAGAGTGAGGATTCAAACCTTGGTCTCTCAGATCCTAGTCCAACACTCTAACCAATATACTACACTGGCTCTTATACATAGATATTTGAAATACTAACTGGAAAAAGACGGTTTCAAAAGCAGGTGTGTGACAATGCTAACAAACTCCAGGTGTGTGTCAACTCTAAGAAACATCACCCAAGCCTCATTTTATCATGCTTAATTCTGTGTTTTTAGGGTTTTTTTTAAAATCCTAACCAGTGTTAGGATGGAATTCTCTGTTTGGGGCAGTGACTGCTCAACTATTTTTTCATTATGAACTGTGATTTTGGTTTTTATTGGGTGTGGTCCTATACCTGACATGGAAAGCCACTTTCAAGACAAACAGCAACTTGTGGCATCACCTCTCGGACTGCCATTAAAGTAAGAAATTACCGTGTGCAAGCACAAACCCTTGCCCATGCCCTAAATCACTCTTAAATCATCCTTGCTCATGCCCTAAATCTTTCTTCAGCCATTAATTGCGAGTAATGGATGAAATGTTAATTGTCCCAAAATTAGGGAGAAGAGCTTCATTATATTTGATATACTTAAATCCCTATCTCCAAATCAAACACGAAGTTCAGAGCAGGTCATTGTTTATCCTTATGAAGGAACACCTTATTTGGGTGAATGTCTGACCTGAATCAAACCTTCACCAGAAGTTTTCTCTCTGGGCAGAGAACAGGTAAGAAGGGGGAAGTCAGTTCAACTGCTTTCCAGCCTCACCTCACCTCAGCTTTTTAGAAGTTCTAATAAGTCTAGCAAGAGACCATGGGATGGTCAAGCTCCTGCTCCACCCCTAACAGAGAACAAAGAATGGAGGTATTAAGTACTAGAAAGACTTCAGGAAAAAACTCCTGGAGACTTCAGGAAAAAGCTTCTTTGACCCAGCCTGACCTGGTCAGTGGGTGGAGAAAAAAAGATGATAAAACTCATGGGAGCAAGGAGGAAGGGCTGTTCTGGTGCTGATTCCATTGAGGTAGATGGAACTCTTACCTGAGGTCTGTGGGAGGTGGCCATTGACATGTGCTGGCCTGCACATCTGAAACAGGAGACACAGAGGCAAGGCCTCAGAACGTGGAAGGGAAGCTGGGAGTCCTGACCCTTCCAGTAGGCGATTCCTTAAAATGTCAGATGGTGGCAGTGGTTGAACAGAGAAAGAGAAAAGCCTCTCCTGATGTTTGAAAACCTTGGAGGGCAGGGTGGAACAGGGCCTGAAGGTCAAAGCAGGACTGTTCTGCCACAAGCCTATATAAAGCAATTAAATATTCAGCAGTTGCCAACACTTAAGACTTGTAACTGTCCCTTTCTTTCAATAACTATTTGATGAAGGCAGCTATGAGACAGAACACTGGTGTAGAATCACTGGAGGCTACTGGTGAATATACAGTGGAAACAACTACTGCTCAAGACTTAAATTTTTTATGTTCTTAGGTACCATCTTTAATTTTTTAAGAATGATATCTGTACAGGTCTGGAAAAAACTTTACAATTCCTAGACACCAGCATAAAAGTTTCAGGAATCTGGTCAATCAGGTGCCTATGGATCTTCCAGGGCTTCTACAGGAAAAAAGCACACTATTAGAAATAGAATTTTTCTAACAGTTTAATGACCTAAGTGTGTTTTGTAGATGGGCAGCAGACTGGAAAGCAAGGAAATGTATAACAAAGAATGCCCCTGACAGCCTCAAGGTTGATGACTCTCACACCTTCCAGTACTTAGCCGAAGACCCTAAACTGTAGCAAAGAGGGAAAGTTTAGCAGACAACATAAACACAGAGTATCTGAAAGTAATTAAGTCAGAGATAACTAATTTCTTTGAGAGACTACTATATAAGCACACCATTCAAATACATTAATCCATAGGCTTGCCAATCCCCAGGTCCCAGTGGGGGATAACCAGGTTGCTTACCTGTAACTGATGTTTTGCAGGCTCCTTCCTGCCCCCAGTCAGCTGGCCAGCGAGGGGAAGCCCCATCCCAACAGCCATCATATGCTTTTCCACCTCTGAAGGCTTAAGGAAATTCTTGGAAAGGTTTGCTTTTTAGACAGTGTCTCTGTGCCTTTAAATCTAGGAGTCAGGCTGAATGGAGGCGGGGTGAGCCGGCAGAACAACATGGCTGCTCCCAGTGACCTGTGAAACTATAAGAAAGGAAGGGAAAGCAGCCCAGACCCTCTGTTTTACAATCTTTTCAGAAGTCGTTTGCATAGGGTAAAGGAGGGACGGTGGCTCAGTGGTTGAGCATCTGCTTGGTAAGTAGAAGGTCCCAGGTTCAATCCCTGGCATCTCCAACTAAAAAAGGGTCCAGGCAAATAGGTGTGAAAAAACCTCAGCTTGAGACCCTGGAGAGCCACTGCCAGTCTGAGTAGACAATGCTGACTTTGATGGACCCAGGGTCTGATTCAGTATAAGGCAACTTCATGTGTTCATGTGTTCAACTTTGATTTCCCTGTGCTAGTCTGAAGAACTTGGAACTTCAGCAACTTGTGAGTAAATTGCCCCAGTGAGACCACAAGTGTGGGATTGCAAACTGTTTATTTTGACTGGTGTGTGTGTGTATGTGTGTGTGTGTGTGTGTGTGTGTGTGAGAGAGAGAGAGAGAGAGAAGGAGGGAGGGACAAAGAGAACACTGGATATGCAGCTGGTTGGGGATGAGGAAATGAAGACTGTATTCAGGGAAATTGCACTGCTGTATTTTTACTTATTTATTTTAGGGAATACAAAAGTCTCCTAGCACCACCCCCAAAGTCCCCAGATATTTTCTGAGTTAGACTTGGGAACCCTATTAATCCTTCTTTAGCACTGAAGGATTAAACTTTAAAGGCAGGGCTTTTCTTCCTGCCAGAGCCCACAGCAACAGAGCTTCCCCTGAGCCGGCCAGGGCTCCAGCTGGCCTGACCTGCCATGCAGCAGCCACGTGCTCCCAGGCCAGGTGGTGTGACCTAATAGGTCAATGAGCTCCTGCTGGGTTTTTGTTTTGTTTTGTTTCTACAAAAAAAAGCACTATCTATAGGCATCGTCTTTCCACACTGAGTACTCTCTCTGGTCACAATATGAGGTTTAATTTTCAACATTTGCCAAAAAAGGTGTTTTTTAAATACCAAAAGCCCCTAGATATGTTCTACCATTTATCAAACAACTGCCCAAAACCACACATAAAAAAAGGTAAAGGTAGTCCCTTGTGCAAGCACCAGTTGTTTCCGACTCTGGGGTGACGTTGCTTTCACAACGTACTATCGTGCTAACTGGTTTACTTACTACATTTATCTGTGTTCTCCCCCAAAGAAATTGTATTGATCCATCCAATATTTTCTTTTACCCACAGAGGACTGCATTACCACTGGGGCCTGAATTGGCTTGAGAGGGCTGAAATAATACAGTCATTCTGATGATGAAAAGATCATGTGGATATATGCCAGGATTGTTAGCTGCCCTGACTCCGCTCGCAGAGAGGGCAGGATAGAAGTATAAACAAACAAACAAACAAACCTATTTTATGACCCATTTAAACATTTGGCACTTTGGAAATTTTAAACTATGGAACTATGGTCTGGAAACATGTTTTGGATGTCTGCACAAACCAGATGATTTCTACAAACTCTCCTCCTAATGGACTGTTTAGTCAAGGAAGCAGTGAATGAAGCTTCAGGCCCACCGACATTCAGAAACACATTTTCAGTTGGCACAGAAGGTTGAAGGCAGAGAGAAGAGGAAAGGAAGTTGACTTTTTAACTACTGTGACCCTGCTTGTGTTCCTTAGGATGCAAACCCAGGCGTCCCTAGCCTGTGCCCATCAATCTAGCCTCAATGAAAAAGGTGGGCTATAACTACAGTAATATTTTACAAATAATGTATACATAATATATAGTTATTATTATATATTATAACATGATATATAATATATAATAATTAATATATATAATTATATCATATATAATATTTTGCAGATCGAAATGACAAAATACAAAATTCTCATTGCTTATGTAAAATTGTTTCATTTCTTAAGATTCTGAAAAATTACTGTATATTAAACTTACAGGTATAGATACTTTTTTCAAATGACATTCTTCTTCCAGAAGTTCATATACATACTTAGTGATGATCTACAAGAGAAAAATTATATAATGAATTACTCTTGAATTTACAACAGTTTAAAGAAGATCAAACTGTGCAATGTATTTATTTACTGGCTGTGTTCTTAAGATCTGATTAAAATCTTTCCTTCATACAAAAATATTTTTCTTGTTCAGACTTTGGTATTATAGCTATCTAATTTTGTTACCTGCTACTCTTGTGAATTACATGCCAAAAATTAAGCATAAAAACATGTATAATACATACTCAAGGATATTTTAAAAGGCTCTGTTTTGCTGAGAAACAATTTTCAAATCATTTTCAATAAACAGGCCTCCGAAAACAATCTCCCTTTGTCACTGCAGGTCCAGTTCATGAAGCACACTGACAGAAGATCTTTATTCACCCTTTATTCACAGAGCAGAGAAGGAACAGGTCAAAGGTGACATAAACAGAAAAAGAAATATACCCTACCTTCAGTCAGTGGGAGAGGGAGACTGACTGACTTTCCAAGGGTAATGAAAGATGAAGTTATGCAAAAGTTACTTTAAAATTTTAAGTGGTTCAGTCATGATGAAGTAACTTCTTGGCAGAAAAAAAAGTTTCTAGATTTCACAGCACTTGCTAATATCATATTCTTGAATACAAACAAAAAAGCACAAGGACCTTTTAGACCAGATTTTAAATTGGCCTGAGCAATGAAAGACTATGCAAATACACAAGAATTGCTTTTACAATCATATACCAGGTTTTTTTTAAATGGAAGCAACAAAAAACAGGAACCAGCTTTTTAAAAACTTTTAAAATATATTTTGCTTACCTTCTCAACCATATTTTTTTGAAATTAGGTTTCATTAAAATTATGAGGAAACACTTTCAGATGGCAAGTCTAGTGCCTCACAAGATACAACAGATATCTTAGTAAGAATAAGTAGCAACCCATTAAAAATTTCCAAATTCAGCCTCTCTAAGGCCAGAAGCAAAGACCTCTGATCCCTAGATTACTAAATGTGATGATAATCTAGGACATTTCCTTTATATAAAAAGAAAGGCCTTGAATCATTGTTATAGATTGCTGAGAACAGCCTATTCAAGTTCACGGTTTTTCTTGAACCCCAGTTACATTAAACTGTAACAAGAAAGCTAACTACAAAATGTTGCTGACAATTTAACCTTGCAATATATGTCCATTTGAGTTGGACTTGAAATCTTGCACTACCTACATCAGATCAGAACATGCTGTTCAAGGCTGTTTAGAGTTCCACACCAGAACGAAGGGATAAGGTACTCACACATTTAATACTCAGAATAAGGCCCATCGTGAAGAAAAATACAATGTGCTCTAGAAAGAAGCTCTAGGTGGGTTACTGTCATCCCACCCACCCAAGTAAAGGCATAAACCTCCCCCCACCCAACTCAAGGAGAGCTGATCTCTGTTATCTGGAGAGCAGTTGTAATTCTGAGTGATCTCCAGCCCTCACCTGGAGACTAGCAACAGTGGTTTTTCAGGAGGAAATAGCTGGTTTGGAGGGTGGAGTCTGTGGCATTGTACCTGTCTGAGGTACCATACCTCCTCAAACCCTACCCTCTCCAGGATCCACTCCTCAAATCTCCAAGAATTTCCCAACCTGGAGGTGGAAACTGCTAAATCACACTGGCTGTCATAGAGGGGCTGCTGCTAAACATGATGAGCAAGCTACCAGGCCTAGTTAAGTCATGCCAGTCAAATGGCATCAAGTCACCCAGAGGGTGCTGCCAGGCCTAGGAGCCAACCTCCAGATGGAGCCTGAAGATCTCCTGGGATCACAACTGAACTCCAGACAACAAATCTCTCTCCCCCTGGAGAAAATAACCGCTTTGGAGGGTGGACTCTATGGCATTCTATTCAGCTGAAGGCTCTCCCTTTACAGCCTAACAATAGCCTCTGGCTAACAGCTTCCCCAGTGGCCCAATCCTCATCTGTCCTGGGGTGAGGCTGAGGGTAGAAAGAAGAGAGGGAGTGACAGGAAAAAGGCAGCTGCCATGGCCTGTGAGGAAACGCTTCTTGAGGCGGCAGTAGAGCAACAGGCCTTTCTGAGGCCAGTTGATGGAGAGGATACAAAGAAGCATCAGAGATATAACCAGAGCTTTTTTTTTTGGTAGGAAAAAAAATTCCAACATGAACTCATTTGCATATTAAGTCACACCCCTTGATGTCACCATTCTTTCACATGGATTTTTCTACAAAAAAGCCCAGGAGCTCATTTGCACATTAGGCAATACCCCTGACCCCAAGTCAGCCAGAACTGTGTTCCTGTGAGTTCCTGCTCTAAAAAAGCCCTGGATGTGTCTTTCTCTGAGACAAGACTGTTTTGGCAGTTTTTCAATGTTCCCGGGCCTGCAGTAGGCAGGGGAGAGGGGAGTCAGCCAATGGGAACCCAGAGGTGGTGATTGACACATAATGGGCCAATGGTTTTTGGAGCACAGGCATCAACCAATGGGAGAGCTCCATTTGGCCAATACCATTACTGTTTTATTATTATATAAAGGACAGATTCCTTTGATTATTATCAAGGATGAATTTCTTTGATTTCAAGTATAGGTACATATTCAGGACTACAGCATAAATTATTCTCTACCAATAACATACATTTGTTTCTAAAACATCATGGTATTAATTGAAAGCCTAATTTTTAAAAACATACCCAGCTAGAGTACAGCTGAACAAGAATATAACTGTAAGGAATGAGTTGATTTAAGTCATGTTTATCCCAAAGCAGCATGTGAGAAACATGCACCCGGTATAATTTTACCCTTAGGGCCTAACTATTTCCAGTTCACTGAAATCATCTTCCATGTTTAAGCAAAAATAAAGTATATATTTCTAGAGTCTCACCAGCTAAGAGTTCCAAACCACTGAAGTGAATATAATGATAATAAAGGACTCAAAATGTGTTTGTGCCAACTAAAAGCAGTATTTGTTTGTAGTGGTGGGAAGGTACAAGCTGTCCAGTAACATGGGTCATGGCTCCAACATGGGTGCTATGTCTACCAGAAGAAGAAAAATTGCACCATAGGAAATCAAAAGGAAGGAAAATACTTATGATATTGCATTATACAATTGTAAGATAATGCGATGTGAAGTATGAAACAACATAACACAGCCTAAATACAACATTTATTAACACTGCCATCTTTAAGAATTCCCTTCTCTCACTAATACAAGCACTGTAAGGTCCAAACATTGAATCCAACTGAATAAAAGGTGAACAACTGTTCATGGTCCCACCAAAATAATATTGGGACAATTCACTAATTTTCAGGGGTAATTAATATTTAATTTAGATTTAGAGCTCATGCTGTCCTTAGAAATCAGAATGGGTAAATAGCAACACCTCCACTGCAAAAATAAAATTTCATCAGTCCTCTCCTGAATTAATCCAGAACCCTAAAGTCCAGCCCAAGTGGGTAGGATTTTGAAATGAAGAGTAGGGTGCTCACAGATGGTCCCAAATGCTCAACTTTCCCTGCTCACATGAAGTACATATGAAGCTGCCTTATACTGAATCAGACCCTCGGTCCATCAAAGTCAGTATTGTCTATTCAGACTGGCAGAGGCTCACCAGGGTCTCAAGCTGAGGTTTTTCACACCTATTTGCCTGGACCCTTTTTAGTTGGAAATGCCAGGGATTGAACCTGGGACCTTCTACTTACCAAGCAGATGCTCCACCACTGAGACACCATCTCTCCCCTTCTCTCCTTCCCACCAACCCACCAACCAATTTTTATCTGCCCCCCCCCCATCTTCAGTTATATGTATTACTTCATTTATACCCCACTCTTCTTCACAATGGTGACCCAAAGCATCTTACATCATTCCCCTCTTGTAGATTTTATCACCACAACAACCCTGTGAGGTAAGCTCATATGGCAATGTGTGGCTAGCCCAAGGTCACCCAGTGAGCTTCCATGAAAGATTCAAGCCTGGGTCTCCCATATCTTAGTCTGAAATCCTAACCATAACACCACACTGGCTTTCACTGGCTGCTAATAAACAACAGCAAGCAGCTAGATCTGGGTGAGTCATGCAACCCCCCCCCCTTCTCTCTCACTCCCCCCCTTGGAGCTGACATGAGGTCGGAAAAAGGTGGACCCTCCTTTAGAAAAATAAGAACGAAAGTATTGTCTAGAGCAAAATTGGAAGCTTTTGTGAAAACCTCTGCTGAAAGCACGTAGAGAGGAAAAACAGTGGGATGTTTTGTTTGAACTGTCTACCTCGCACTGGAGCTGGCACGGGACTGGAAAAGAGCGGAGGGTGAGACTTTGTAGAGTAGTTTACTGGATTACTTGAGAGTGAGTTGGGTAGAGTAGATTGGAACCTAGTGAACATGATTGAAGTGAGAAGAGATGAGTCAGAAGCCAGAGCTGGATAAGTTTGGAAAGTGGATAGCAAAGCAAGGAAAGAACACTTGGGAGGCCAGGTCCTTTGAGAGTCTCAACCCTCTTCAGACTTTCAGGGAAGCTTTCCAGAAGTCCTGTGAGAAAGGGAAAATTGGACAGTCAAAAAGACAGGAGTTGGCCGCTCGGGGAATGTTTATGGCACTCCAAGACGCCACCTCATCGCAGGCGTGCTTGCACAAAATGAGGAATTAAATTCCAGGCTTATCAAGTCAGAGAAGCAGATGACTGTGCTAAGGGAAGAGAAGGATAAGGGAATTACTGTGCTAAAGGAGGAAAGGGATAGAGAGATGACCATAAAGGAGGAGAAACACATGGCCGAAATAGATAGAGGAGACAAGGAATTAACTATAAGGAATTTAGAGATGGAGGCGCTTAGGTCCATTTGCAACGCTCAACTTGAGGCCACGCAGTGCCAGATACAGGATTTGAATGTGGAGCTAGGAGCACAGCTAGATGCCAACCAGAGGGACCTAGAAGCAGATTTTGATGATCAAAGGGCAGTCCTAATACAGGAGCTGGAGCAACTCAGAGGTGCCGAAATTAACAACCAGATGGAGCAGAGAGTCCTTAACTCGACCCTCCTGGCTCACCAACAGAAGTATGAAGAGCTGTCTATTCAGCATAGCAAGGCTAAGGAATGCATGGGAGAGCTGTAGGGAATTGGAGGATACAGAGAAGCTGGAAAAACACATAGCTCAGAAGAAGATCAATGTCTATGACGAGGCCAATCACGGTAAGTACAAAGCTGAGCAGAAGGAACTAGAGGAAAAACTAAAAAGGCAAGTGGCCTTCATTGCAGTTAAAAAACCTAAACATATGTCATCTAAGGGTATAATGGAATTAATGTCAGAAAACATGATCCCTCAAGACGCCTAGGCACCCTCCCCCTTCAATCCCGATTGGAAACCCAGGAGCTATGAGCCCCCCCAGTCTGCTCCTGCGGAAGGTGGAGAGGTAGCAGGAGTGCCCTTAAGGCCAATTAATACAAAGATAGTGAACACCCAAGTGGGGCACTCAGGAAATTACGGAATATGCCCCTTGGAAACCACATGAAGTGAAGGCTATAGCCGACTCCGTGGGCACCTTTAATAGAGAGAACGGTTTAGACTGGATGACAAAAGTAGCTATGGTTTACCCTACGGCTACAGGGGCAGATCTAACACAACTAGCACGTATCTGTATAAACAGGGCTGATGCCACTACTTTTGATGCGGGGGTCAATGCCCATAATTTGACTACACTAGACCAAGCCCAGCAGAGAGTGGATAAGAGGTTGGGCTCGGTTCGAAATCCCCAGCAATGAGAAGTGGGACAATGAGAAGTTCCTGTTTCAACAAGAACACTCGCTGGCTGCCAGATGGCAGAGGCCAGTAAAAATCACACAGAGGGTAACCCCTGCCGTCTATCAAGTAGCCATCCCTAGAAGAGGAGTGGAGCCAAGGCTCAAGTATTTCCATTGCTCCCAGTTGAAGGAGTGGAAAGGGAAGCCACCAGAGGAAAACGCTCCTAGCGATCCTGCTGCCCCTATAGCCACGAGGAGACCGATGCCTGAGATAAATATAAAACAGGTCTCCTTGAGCGCACAAGCACAGCCCAACCAAGTTTGCCTAGCTGAAACTTCCATGAAGTCAGCAAAGGGGGGAGGATGCTGTAACATAGATAAAGCTGTGGGTAGAACGAGTCTGGAAAAACAATACCTCCTTTTGCAGGTTGTGCCCCGGTTGAGCAGATCTCTGAAAATGATGGTAAGTATATTTTATTTTGTGCTGCTTCCAGTAGGGTTAGGCACACCCTTAGCACAATCAATCAATCAATCAATCAATCAATCACCTTTTATTTGTATCCTGCCCTCCCCGCCGAAGCAGGCTCAGGGCGGCTAACAACAAGAATTCAATATACATTATACAATATAACATTTTAGGTACAATTAATTAAAATCAATTAAAATTTTAAAAACAGTAAAATTAATATTTTTGTGCTGTTACCTAGATGGCAAACTTTTACTTAGCAGTTCTAATCAGTGAAGGCCATTTGAAACAAGATGGTCTTGCAGGCCCTGCGGAACTGTTCAAAGTCCCGCAGGGCCCGCATTTCTTCTGGAAGTTGATTCCATAATTGTGGAGCCATAACAGAGAAAGCCTGAGTGCGGGTACTTTGGAGTTTTATCTCTTTTGGCCCGGGGATGGTCAGCAGGTTCTTCCCTGCTGACCTCAGTGCTCTCTGGGGTTCGTGTGGGGAGAGACGGTCCCTAAGGTAGGCAGGTCCTCGGCCGTTAGGGCTTTAAAGGTAATGACCAGCACTTTGTAACGAATCCGGTAAATAACTGGTAGCCAGTGCAGTTCACGCAGCCCTGGCTGTATGTGCTCCCTCTTTGGGAGCCCCAGCAGCAGTCTAGCAGCCACGTTCTGCACTAGCTGCAGCTTCCGGGTTCGGCACAGAGGCAGCCCCATGTAGAGGGCATTACAGTAATCTAATCTCGAGGTGACCGTTGCACGGATCACTGTTGCCAGGTCCCGACGCTCTAGGAAGGGAGCCAACTGCCTCGCCCGCCTCAGGTGAAAGAAGGCTGACTTGGCAGTGGCTGCTATCTGGGCCTCCATTGATAATGAAGGCTCCAGTAGAACTCCCTGGCTCTTGACCCAGCGCGCCGCTTTCAGCGGCGCCCCGTCAAAGATCGGGAGAGGTATTTCCCCTCCCAGAGCGCCCCAGCCCAAGCAAAGGACCTCTGTCTTCACTGGATTCAATTCCAGCCCACTCAGTCTTAATTAAGTTGCCACAGCCTGCAGTGCCAGGTCCAAATTCTCTGGGACGCATCCAGGCCGGCCATCCATTAGCAGATAGAGCTAGGTGTCATCTGCATATTGGTGACACCCAAGCCCATACCTCCTGGCAATCTGGGCAAGGGGGCACATATAGATATTAAATAGCATCGGCGATAGGACTGCTCCCTGAGGCACCCCACAATGTAGGGTGCGTCTCTGGGAGAGCTCACTCCCGATTGCCACCCTTTGTCCCCGATCATCGAGGAAGGAGGAGAGCCATTGTAGGGCCAACCCCCAACCCCGACATCGGCGAGGCGGTGGGTCAGTAGCCAATGGTTGACCGTGTTGAACGTGGCAGACAGATCTAACAACATCAGCACTGCCACACCGCCCCGATCCAAATGCTGCTGGAGGTCATCCACCAGGGTGACCAGCACTGTCTCCGTCCCATGGCCTGGGCGAAAGCCGGACTGGCAAGAGTCTAGGACGGAAGCGTCATCCAGAAAACCCTGCAACTGCAACGCCACTGCCATCTCTATAATTTTACCTAAAAATGGTAAATTCAAGACTGGTCGGTAATTTGCCAATTCGGCCCGGTCTGCTGTACTCTTTTTCAGGAGGGGGCGGACCAGAGCCTCTTTTAGGGGCGTTGGAAAGCGCCCCTCCAGGAGGGATCTATTTATGATGTCCCGTAAAGGACATCCAAGCTCCCTCAGGCAAGATTTAATTAGCCAAGAGGGGCACGGGTCCAAATCACAAGTTGTTGGGCGTGCAGAGGAGAGAATTCCGTCAACTTCCTCCAGGCTGAGTGGGTTGAAATGATCCAAGACTAAACCAGAAGACAGGCACGGAGCCTCCAGTTCATGTACTGTATCCAATGTGATGGGCAGGTCCTGGCGGAGCGACAAGATTTTGTCTGCAAAAAGATTCGCAAAAGCCTCACAGCCTATTTCCAATTCTCTAACATCTGGCCTGCCCTGGGGCAGTGTAGTTAAATATCCAATTATTTTAAACAATTGTGCCGGGCGTGAATTTGCAATCGCAATCTTGGCTGCGAGGTAATCTTTCTTCGCAGCCTTGAGTGCCATCTCATAAGACCTCATAAACGATCTATAGGATGTTCTCGCCGCTTCGTCATGAGTGCGCCACCACTGCCTCTCTAGTCGTCTAAGCCCTTGTTTTAGCTGGTGTAACTCCAAGGTATACCATGGGGCCAGCTTCGAACGAGGACGCAGAGGACGTCGAGGTGCGATCTCGTTGATTGCCCCAGACAGCCGATCTTGCCAGGCATCGACTAGGGCATCAAGGGAATCGCCAGAGGAGCAGGGGTCCCAAAGGGCCATCTGGAACCGTTCCGGGTCCATCAGGCCCCGTGGGCGAGCCAAAATAGGCTCTCCGCCCTTACAGGGTTGGTGTGGTGTCTCCATACGAGCCTTGAGGTCTAAATGATCCGACCATGGCACCGCCTCCATTGCGATATCGTTCACCTGAATCCCGGACGCAAAGATCAGGTCTAATGTGTGTCCCGCCTGATGTGTAGGAGTTGTAATAAATTGAGAGAGTCCCAGTGTCGCCATGGAGGACACTAGGTCCATTGCCCGACTAGAGGACGCGTCATCAGCGTGGACATTGAAGTCACCCAAGACTACAAGCCTCGGGTACTCCAATGCCCAGCCCAATGCCGCCTCCATCAGGGATGGTAAGGCGCTGGCTGGTGCGTTAGGTGAACGGTACACCAGCCAGATCGCCAACCCCTCTCCGACATCCCACGCTAGGCCAACACATTCAACGCCATCGATCGTTGGGGCCGGGAGAGCCCGGAAGGAGTAATCCTCCCATATGAATAGCGCCACCTCTCCCCCCCGCCCGCTAGCCTGCGATTGGTGAAAGACCGAGTAACCCGGGGGGGTCATCTGGGAGAGAGCCACTGTCTCCCCCTCTTGCACCCAGGTCTCGGTCACGCAAGCCAGGTCTGCGTCCTGCCGAAGCAGGAAGTCTCTTAGAGTCTCGGTATTGTTATTTATAGACCTGGTGTTGCATAACACCAATGACGGGCGCGGGTAATTCCTCCCGGTTCCACTACCTGTCACCGTTGGGATGGGAAGCAGACTGGAAGGGGGCCGAGCACTGTTTTGTCTCGGACCCCTTCCCTTACTCCTCCGTCCCCTCCCACCATCATACCTTCCCCTCCCCAGGAGCACTGGAATCCCCTGGCCAGGCATCCACATCTGTGTTCCAATATGATCTTATAAACTATAGTAAGGCCGTGCACACTTGACTGGTTATCTGAATTCGGAGCGTAAATAGTCCCTGATCCACCCTCCACCCTCAGTTCCCAATTGTCTGGCTCACTACAATTTAATCGGTTAATTTATCCCTCTCTAAATGATTAGTCAATAGTAATCTCTTTAGCACATCATAAAATAGAGTCTCCCCATATAATCCAAACTGAAGTGCTAATACAAATAAATAAATCCATCAATATGTATTTAAATAAATAGATAAATACATAGTGCATAGTAAACCAATTGCTAATCAATTTACCAGTTCCTAATTAAATTAATAATGGATCTAATTAGTGATCGTTAGACAAACAGGGAATGAGGCTAAAAATCAAGGAAGGTGGAATGGGACATTGCTCTTAAGTGCTGTTTACTGATGTTAAAAAGATTAAAACTTGTTGCCAATCACAGCGTTCGTAAAGTGCTGGTGCAGTGTTTAAGTGCCAGGGCAGTTCCTAAGTGCAGACCTTAAAGTGCAAAGGCGATTTTTACATGTAGTTCTTAGATGGAATTTCTTAAGGTGGAGGTGATGGTTGCAATTCTCCACCCACACATCAGGCATCCGAGTCATACAGGGCTTCGTGGTCAGGGCTCCCAGCTGTTCTCCGTTGCTGGTCCAGCCGCGAAGGAGAGGGGTGGAGCCGAGGGTAGGGGCGGGATCAGGAGTGAGGGGGTGGGGGGCAGGACGAAAGCAGAGGTTGGGTGTTCACCAAGGCCTACACCCTGGGACCAACCCACTCCTCCGCTCGCCCGCCAACCCCAAGCAGAGCAATTTGGGACACAACTGCAAATTTGGGACCGTTATGGCCGCTTAGAATCTCCAGGAAATCCCTCATGCTCTGTAACTAGGCACGGAAAGTTCACTAAGGTGTACAAATGTGATGGAAAACAGGATCCCAGAGAGGTCATGCCATGTTATTTAGCATGGAGCCCGGAAACGCTTATGGTTCTAAAAGACTATACAGACCTAAGAATGACCAAGGCCCTGCAAGCCTGCCCCTCAGAAGGGATTGTAAATTGTATTTTTAAGGTGTCTGGAAAGATTGAACAGTTCTGTCACCAGCCTAAGCTAAAGACGTAACCAGCGATCCCCGTGGTTTGCCGGCTCAGACCCAAGCTTTCCAAGGCTCCAAGAACAGAATCCCCTAGAGCACAGATAGCACCCTGTTTGATAGCCATTGTATCAGCCACTGTTTGGAACGTCGGTGACCCGCTAAAATCATTGTGTCAATTGGAACAGACCATTTCCTCCCCCATACTACTGAATTTCCTATCACACTGACAGACCCAAATGGAGAAAAGCACCCATTTCCCTCTGTAGAATGGAACCCGCTAAATTGGGCCGTGGAAAGCAAAGCAATGTCAAAGCAGAGACCCCTTGATTGGATTGTTAATCTAAAGAACACAGAATGCAACAATGCCACGAGAGATTTAAGGTTTATTATGCTGGGCACTCTTGTTATTGATACCATCCATGTTGAAGGAAATTATTCATTGGCGCTAAGTGACCTGGCAACTTTAACCTTTAACACATTAATAGATGAAGTAGGATCCCTCAAAACTCTCCAATGTCCAGTGGTAGGATCTCATGTTTTGAAACATAATTGGCAGGAGACAGTCTTAATGCCACAAATGTCAGCCAAAGAAGTTAAAATTGACCTAAAGGAACTAGATACCTCGCTCCGCCTTAAGAAATGCGCTCCTTACGTTAAGTCTGGTGAGATGGGTGTGGGAAAATGGATGGATATGTTGCATTTAAAAACAAAACCCAAGAAGTGAAAATGGGTTTTTGCAGACTGGATAGCACCCATTAGAGCAGGCATGGCAGTCTTAGATGCAGCCAATCTGGAACTGCTGTCTAATAAAATGTCACAATCTGCCGCAGACACATCCAAGCTAGGAGAGCCTATCACACAATCCATGCATTCTTTGGCTGGAGTGCAACATGCTATTAGTTCAATGTTAATTATATGGGAGCAAATAATGGAAGGAGACTTTCACCTTTTAGCAGACAACCTTCTTTCCCTCCAGGAAAATGTCTCGTGGGCAATCACTTGTACCCAAGCGCAAGCCCTTGAGTCAGCAATTGCCATGGGTGTAATTAGGCAAGCCATGGACAGTCACATCCCTCGAGAAATTCGACACTTCCTAAAGGTGCACATGACCCAGAGAGAAATGCAATTAGAAAGCTGGTGGTCTATAGAGAAAACTGTTTTTGACAGGGCTGTGCAGCAACTGACTCTGTTAATTACCACTGTGGATGCCAGTGACATTTTTCTTGCATATCCGGTTGTCCCTCTTGGTCTCCAAATGAACTCAGATACAGTGCTCTTCGCCCGGGATAGCAACACATGGCCTAGAGATACCCCTTCTGGCTGGAAGACTGTTAATGTCCAAGGTTGTAGACATAAGGAAAAGTTAGGAATTATATGTGAAGATGATGCATTCAAGGAGCACCACCCCTGCCTGAACCTGGGAATAAAGGTTTCAGGACAATGCCAGTCAGCTTTGGTGTATGTAGGACAAGCATGCGTGTGCCTGAGGACAAGTTGCAATTATGCTATTATAAATTCTCTTTATGTGCAGCCCATGCTCCCCAAGATCGATGTTTTTGTAATATTTCCACCATACACGGCTGCAACTTTAATTTTTCCACCCCAATATGGATGAAACAGGAAATGTCTTTGTCCCCTGCATTGTATCAGTCTATGTCTCCCATCTCCCTTGGTCTTGGTTTAGAATTCATTCGCAGCCTGCACTCACCCCCTCTTGAGTCAAGCATTGCAAGAAGTTAAAGAAGCGGGGGAAGAGGCCGCACTCACTGTTTTGCTTAATGGAGCCCGTATAGCAAAAATCTCCACCGATATCATTTCAGATGCAAAACATTCCTGGTGGGAGGTATTTCTTGGTTGCATCCCCATGGCCGAGGGCATTCTTAATTTTATGCTGCACCCTATTGTTGTAATCTTAATTTTCCAGATTGTGGTAGTGGTAGCATTCATAGCCGTAGTCTGCTGAGTTCGTAAGCAAATCAAACACATTGAAAGTTTCTCATACTCTCCACCCCTGGAACTGCTGCCAATGAGGAAATGATATTGTGGGGAGAAATAGCTCACCAGTTTCATCCCCCCCCCTTTTGTTTTGTTCAAAAATCTTTTACTACATTGGGTGGTTGGGATCCCAACCTGAAGACTGTATCTTCAATAAAAATTGGAGTCATTATAGTAGACCCAGTGTAGTTTCCGTAAGGTAGTAGCTCCACATTATAGAGACTGTCATCTCTGACCTTCAAGCGGTCTATGCAGAAAACGTAGACTGCTTGTATGCATAGCCATACACAGAAAAGGTCACCGGTTCGACAGGTGTTCCTTTTTTCTGCCAGGCAAGCCCGGGTCGGGATAGACTCACTGGAGGCCATGACCCCAGATACAAAACATCGTTGACACTCAGAGCCTACCTTGCAGGGATGAACTTTCATAATAAAAAAGGGAAAAAAGGAGACGTTGCTGTGCCGACCGGCACGAAGAAACCTGTAAAGAATGAAGAACCGCAGGTATGGATCGAATATGCCGTCTTATCAGCACTGATCCAGGAGAAAAGGTGTCCCCTAGCCCTCCATTTTTTTAATTTGATATTTTTAAATTTGGTCTCTAGAAGGAAACGAGCTCTCAGAGAGCTGGCGCCCTATTTTTCTATCTCTGATACTTTTGCTGTCTCGTTCTGTTGTCTGTGCCTTTTCCTGAAAAGAGCAGTTCCCCAACGTCAGCACCGCCCGGTATTGTGAATGTGTGGTCATCATATCAGTAGATAAGCACGACCGCAAAGGGGGGATTGTTACTGAGAGTATAAACGGAGCACCCCAGTGCAAATAAAGAGATAGGGTCTCCTATCCTTGATAAACAAAATGGAGTCTGACCAAATACAGGCCAAGACAACACTTCATCTAAACAGGTGGAGTGGACCCAGTAGAGAGCTTGGTTTGGTTGGCGCCTGCAGTCTGTGTCTCAGCACAATCTCACCCATTCCCCCTCCAACGTCCCCGCCCAAATGGAATGCATAATGACATGGGAACTATGGGTAAGTAGCACTCTCACTGATCTTCTGGAATTTGCCAAATGTCTCTTCATCCAGTCTATCATCTCTACCTTGCTAAAATCCAATCTACGCGTAACTAGATTGATCCTACCTTTAAGTCTTTGATCCCATTTAGCGAAATGTGCGAAGTTTCCCAACATAGAGATCTAAGATAGCCATCTATGAAAGATCAAAGCCCCTTTGATAACTACCGACCCCATCCTCGTACCCGTATAAAGTATGGGTCACAACCCCATCTCAGGGTGCATTCTGTAGGGCACCATTTGCAGTCTGTACCACCCGTTACTTCTGTAATTGGGTCAATAGGGCGCGTTAACGCTTGACGTTCACGTTCCTCTCCGTGTATTTTCTTTGGACGGACGTCTCCTCTTCTGGATCAGGTGAATATTACCCACTTCAACAACGCCTGAATTCCTCTATCGATAACCTCTATTATTCTTAGATTCGTGTTTGTTTGTACAACAGACGTGTGTGCGTATACATCCTCTTGATATATATCTTAAGTAAACACTATAAAAGATACAAAACGTGTGGTCTATTCTTGACTGAACTCCGTATTATTGAAAGCAAAGATCTTCACTCCTAATTTGCTCTACCAAGTCTCTTAGCTATTTTCCCCATCAAAATAAGAGACAAAGCATTGCCTGTAACAAGTCACCTAATGGTTGCTGCACCCCAATAAGTCCTCCCTCAAAACCCAAAACAGGCCTGGAAAGGCCTTGTCTACTCCTTGCATTGACGGACTCCAAGGCTTAAAGGTCAGCATCATTGTTGTGATTGCTTCTATTATTTGGGGGGATTAAAAAACCCCACAGGAGTTTGGTGTAGTGCTTAAGTGTGCAGACTCTTATCTGGGAGAACCGGGTTTGATTCCCCACTCCTCCACTTGCACCTGCTAGAATGGCCTTGGGTTAGCCAGAGCTATTGCAGGAGTTGTCCTTGAAAGGGCAGTTGCTGTGAGAGCCCTCTCAGTCCCACCCACCTCACAGAGTGTCTCTGATTCAGAGAGAAGAGCAGGGTATAAATCTGCAGTCTTCTTCTTCTTGTTGTTCCTGTATTTGTTTTTAAAGATTTCAGATTTTTCTGCAAACTTTGGGTTTTCTCAAGTTTGTAGAATAATCTATCTTGTCTGTTCCTAGCTTCATCTCAGGATTTAAGCATCCACAGATATGACCATGTTCAGAATTAGATATATTAATTTGGACTATTCCTGGCCTTTGTGTTTCCAACGGAGGAGCCCATTTGTTACTTCTTAATACCAGAAAGCCAGTGCAATACAATGCCATTTTGAATCTGCATGCCTTTTCTGCATTTTGCACAGGATGCTCATAATTGATTTCCTTGCAACTTGGCTGCTGTTATTCACTGTCTTTTTTCCAAGAGGATAAGAAGCAAGATAGAAGTGTTTAAATAAAGACAAGGCTAGGTCTTCATATCATGACCTGAGAATTCTGGAATGAGGAGATGACCCAGGCAATTGACAGGATCATATTCAGATGCCCGCTCTCAAACGTGAGTTTACTGAGGAGTCATGGGCAAGAAAAAGACAAGGGAGATCGCTAGAGTGACAGTGGGGGGAAAGTGGGGGGCAGAGGCAAAAGCTCATTTTAAAGCATACTCTGTGGTGGTGATGGCAGCAAAGAACATTTTTCTACACAGTGTATGCCAGTGGAGCTGTTCTGGGTGGTCAGAAGCATGTTGGAATCTCGCCTGCAGGAGGCAGGTTGCTCAGTGGCCTGCTGTGACTGTTTTGCACAGTACATTGCAGATAACATCTCTCATATCCATTCCAACTTGGACTGCTGTAAACAAAAGCTTGCATGTTGTTTGTGCCATTTTGGTTGGCCCTAATAAAAAGCACACTTTTTTTCTTGCTTTTGGATTTTATTTTGGATCAGCGAGGTTGCCTACAACTTTTTCTGATAGTAATAATAGTGACTAAATATCCCACAGAAGTACTAACACAACTACTGACATTCCAAAAACAAAACAAATTAGGGTGGGAGGGAAGATTACTAATGGGGTTATAGGTGGATGTTATCTTCAAAGAACTTCAGTTTGACTGTTTCTTCCTTCAATAAAACCTATTTTAAACTTTAGCATGATACAGATTGAGGATAAACAATTACAAAACTCCAAACAAAAGTCCAAATGCAAGCAAGTTTTGACTATTTTACAGTACTTAAAATAAATGCCTTTGCAGTATGGAGCAGTCAATCCACGACTTGTTCTACTTTATGGTATCAAGGTATACTTGGCAAAAATGCATAGAGCATTCAAGTAGACTATGCTACAGGGAATCTAAAGTGTCAGAGCTGACCTGAGGCTTGATACTGTTGCAGCTCTATGCTTGAACTGAATAAGCTTTATTTTGACCCTGAAGTTACAAACCTGCCAGTAAGTCATAGTGAGCAATGCCAACAAACCTTTTGACATGCAACCCTTGGACTTTGACTTAACAAAGGTCTGATGCCAAAGAAAACCTGTTCCAAAAGTTCATGCCAGCTAAATGAGTTCTGAAACAGCTATGTTCACTGGACAACTGGCTGCAGGAAAAGTAGGGGCAATCAATGGCTTTGACTTTCCATCATGATGTCAATCTATGTAAGAATTTATTGAACAAGGTTAGAGGGGAAGGCACAGTAAAGGTGTCTGGCTACTCACAGTACTTTGCATTTACTAAAAGGATATTAGGCTTCAGGTGCATCTGCATGTATTTTGTCACAAAAATCAAGTCTGGGATCAAAATGAAAGAACACATGCTTACACATCCTGCCTAGTGGGTAATTGTGATGCCAAATCTGAGATTTTATTTTTCAACAGTAGCCATTCCACGTTCCAAGAACAGACAACTCTAACATGTCCTTTTGGTGGCAGAGAAATCAGCTACTCCCCCATCAGACAATTTCCTATGGTTAAGTGTATGCAAATTGGTAGATGGAAAAACTGCTTAAAGCTTTGCTGTATTACTAAACAACACACACATTGACAGCCATTTCCAAGATAATCAAAGAACAATCCGTCTGAAGCAGCTCTTACCATTTCAGAAGGCTTTAATGCCCTTTCTTTTACAAACAAATTCAGGGTAGACATGCAAGTTCTGCCATCATCACATTAGGATCTCATGATCCTTTGAGAGCCTAGGTGGCTAGTTTCAGCCAACTTTTTCTGCACAGGCTTTGCTGGCACCTGTTAACTTTTATATTTGAATTTTACAATGTCATCTCTCATTAGAACCACTGAGTGGATTTTTTGTTTGTCTTCCAGTAGAATGCTGTGTTTCCAGTCTAAAAGCTGAAAGAGAGGAGGAGAGGATGTTCTGAGCCACTTGGGTCCTTAGTGTGTGAGAGGCAAAGCACCCCTGACCTCCCCTCAATAGTTGATCTGAATGGTAACGAGTTTGTTCCATGCTGCAGGTGTTACTAATTGGTCTTTTGGTCCACCTAGCCCTTATCATCTTGGGGTTCAGTCTTGAACTCCTTGCCAGGGTGTTACCCAAACTGGCATACAAATGAAGGTCCTGTAATTTGCAAAACATCCCCTTGCTAACAAGCAGCAAACACGTGTATTTTAGGGTAAAAATATATTTAGGATCTTAATCCTTGTGTATACCAATGTCCAGAAGCCAGATTAATACTTGAAAGAACAAGAGGGAACAGAAACAGACAAAGGGGTTTATGTAATCAACGGAAAAGAAAATGAACAAACTTTAAGCAATTTGCAAAGTAAAACAAACGTTTACAGAAAAGAAAAATGAATAAGTAAAACAACCCCAAACCTTTCCCTAATAAACTACTTGGCTATACAAGAAAACTGAAAGTAGAAAAAAAGCCATAGGAGAAGGGAGGGGATAACTGGATGAATCCAAATTGAGGGGTCTGAGGGGCATCTCTTTATACCATTTTACTGAGAGAGAGGAGGGGGAGGGGTGTGGGCATTGGAATGCGAGAGTAATAAAAATTCAATCTTTCTGGAGATAAACAAGTTTAAATAGAACATCTTTATCTGTATTGTAAAAGAGATTTTTCCTTGTTTGCTTTAAACATATCAAAACTGTTCCCTTGGGGAAGTTTGGAAGCTAGAACAATGTAATGATTAAGGAACGGCAGAAACCTTCCTAATTGTTAAGATATTGAGGAATTTTTGAAATCAGCCTGTTACTTATAGTTTCAGAGTTCTAGGTTGTTAGTTTAGATCAAATTATCTGGATAAAGGCTCTGAGGTCCTTGGAGGAGATGGCCCTCGATTGAATCCCTCTTGGGGTGAGTTTTTGGATGATTGATGGAGGAGTTGCTCTGCATTCCTTTATGCTCTAATGTGACTCACTGCCATTTGATAGTAGTTTAATATAGGCTTCATCTGTATACATTTCTAGGCCCATACCATACACAAAATGTACTATACTATGTACAAAATGGGGATAGAACATTACAAGAACAGGGTCTCCATGAGTTAGGTCTTGGGGCATCCATGGGGGAGATAACTGGAGACCCAATTTAGGTGGAAAGGCAGCATAGAAATGTTTTAAATAAATTAATATGTGGAGTAGATATCCAAATAATACATACAGAGAATTGCATTGATGCTTTCAACCAATTCCTGTGATTCTTGACTCTCTATAAACAGCTATTTGCCTGAATGACCTCACCATATGAAGAGCATGCTAGTGCATTTGAGGAAGTAAGACAACTGGGAGCTTTTTGGATTGGTAGGCAGCTTTAGACAAAAAGGTTACCATGGAGACAACTGTCACTGGGTTAAATTAGAGCAGCCAATATGTAACAAGTTTGTTACATTTTGTTGCATTTTTGTATGCTACATTTTGTTACATTTAAGCAATACTGAATTGAATTGCAGTCAATCTCAAAGGAATAGGCATTCCGGAATAAGTCTGAGTTTTGGCACTTTTTAGAATTAATAAATAAGAAACTAAGTATTTTTGAATGCCAATAGTCAGGGGCAACAATAAAAAGAGAATGGGGGAGAGGGTTTCCTTGCTGCTGTTTATCACCTTTTAATCCAGCCGGGTGTATGCTCTTATGCATGAACAGTGCTGAAAGGGAAGACATACCTCAAGTCTTTAGCATATGATATGTATTTTACAATGGCAATTGCAATGACACACTGAACAGCTGCTTTAAAAAATGCAAGAAAAATAGCAGCACTACCTGAAGAAATTATTCCAGAGGAATAGCAATATTACCATGATGAAGAAAGTCTTGCTGCACCTTTTAAAAAGCTAACAAGTTTTTGTCATAAGCTTTCCTAGATCAGAAATGTGAAAACTATGGATTACAAATAAAAGCAAATGGTCTTTTAATGTGCAAGAGACATGATGTAGAATGCTCAAAACAGTCTGGAGGGAAAGGGTCAACAGTGGTTCTCAGAAAGCACAGATAATAAGGCAGCTGGGACAGCTAATATGAATAGAAGGTCTTGCAGAGCTGTAAAGAAAGGGCAGCCAAACTAGTCAGCAGATGCAAAGAATGCAGCGCAACCCTGGAGAGGTCAAGCAAGGAGACATGCTAATTTACAAGGTTGAAAGTGTGAGAATCTAGAAGGCTTACACAATTTATGTCTTTCTGAATACCCATGATTTAATTATGCTGTCATTTAACCAACATGCAATATTATCCTGCATCCAGTGTGACTGAATTTATATTCCATAAAGCTCATCTTTGCTTTATGGAATGCTACTATAAGCAAAAGGCATAAACATATGGATGAGCGCCATGTGAAGACAACCTTCATACAGAGAAGTGGTGGTTCAGTGGTACAGTATTTGCTTAGCATACAGAAGGTCCCAGGTTCAATCCCTGGTATCTCCATTCAGAATGATGAAGGGCCCAGATTAGATTATCTGAAAGGTCTACTGGTGCCAGTTGGAAACCATGTGTATTAATCTGCTAAACCATGCTGCTTTAACTGTTTTAAACTACTTATAATTTAATTGTTGTTTTAAATTTTGTTGTAACCTGCCCTGAGCCTGCTTGTGGGGACAGAATATAAATTTGAAATAATAAATAAATAACAGTACACGATGTGAAAGACCTCCACCTGAGATGCTGAAAAGCTGCTGCCAATTTGATGGACCAGTAGTCTGATCTGCTATAGGGCAATTTCATGGGTTCAACTAACAATCATAGGACTCTTTTCCACGGTTTGCAGTGAACACAAGCTACAAACGCAGAAGATACTTTTTCCAGTTTCCTGGGAACTTAAAGGGACATTGTGCATATGACTGCCTCCTCCAAGCTAGCCCTTCTACAGTGATAGCTTGGCTCCTGGGCTGGTAACCCCTGGCCAAAATACCAAAGACACCCCAGGATCAGGTCCCCACCAGGTCTTTAGAATCAGCCCATCACAACCTTCTGTTAAGTTTTCACCAGGTTGTCCCAAACAGAAGGCTGTGGCACCATCCACCTGCATGTTTGACTCCTACCATGTTTCTAGAAAAAAGGAGGGTGCAAAAAGACACAGGGCTGAGAAGCAAATGGGTACAAAACCAGCAAAGAGCAAGGAGAGCAGAATCTCTTTCAATACCTGTCAAGGTTCTCCAAGTCACATTGTATCAGCTGTATCTAAAATTGGTCTAGATGCGTATAGACATGTGCTTGTGTATAAGTGGAATGGGATTTTTTTTAATTTCCTTGTTATTAGCTTAACAAACATTATTTCTGTATCCAAGAATTTCCTGTCTAGATTTCTCTCTGTCTTCCTTGCTCACCTATGAGAAAAAATCCTGCTGGGTAAAAGTGGATTTGGGCAGAAGTGTGATACCCTTTCAGCTCACTGGACTCAAGGTGTGTTCACACACTAAACAATGGACTTTGCAACAGCATTTTCATGTGTAAATATAACAAAATCCATTTGCAAACAACTGCCATGTGAAAGCACCATCAATGTGCACTGAGAGAGAAGAATCAAGGTAAATGAAAAGGAAGGCACTCAAGTTATTCTGAATCATGAAAATGTTTCATTGCACAGGGACTGCATGATTGACATGAATTACACATTATTAGAAACACTGGCCCACCACTATAAATGGCATTTTCTCTATTAGTTGCAATAAACTTTGTCTTTTGCCCACATCAATAACATTATGTCCATTTTCCAGTCTCTCCTTCACATCACTGACACCAGAACTCCAGGTACATTTTATTACGTTAGAGGCTGGAGATCTATCTTTAAATAGCTGCCTCATATTTTTAATAATGACGTTTACATAGATACAAATGAGACTGTAATCTCATTAGGGAGAAGCAGGTATCCCTTACAGTGATGTCACTAAACACTGGCATGGAACTGCAAAGCAAGGGAGGTGTCTTGCTTGTCTGTCCTTCCTTCCCTCCACAGTTTCAATGCTTTTATGGTCAGACCTCAGATGTCATGAGAATAGGACTTGTAGCTTTCCCAGAGAACTTTTATACAGACACACAACTTCATAAGTATAGTATAGCCACCTTCAAGAGGGGTTTAGATAAAAATATGGAGCACAGGTCCATCAGTGGCTATTAGCCACAGTGTGTGTGTATATATAAAATTTTTCGCCACTGTGTGACACAGAGTGTTGGACTGGATGGGCCATTGGCCTGATCCAACATGGCTTCTCTTATGTTCTTATGATTTCAGTTGGGCTTGAAATAAACCAAACTTTTCTGGTATTTTAAAGATCCATTTATCAGGCAACTGTTATAAGCAATATAAGCAGTAAGGTATCTTTAAGCTTCAATAATTTTTTTTTTAAAAACCAAGTGTTCTGTAAATAGTATGCGTGTGTTGCTGTCAAACTCTGAATCAAAAAGAGGGAAAAGGGAGATCACATATTTATATTGTTATTCCTATAATGTTTATATTATAGGAATAAAAATGTATTGTTTATAACAGTCACATGATAAATGTATTGTTTATATCTCATGCATTTCTTGAGTATCATTCTTAGCAAGATCCAGTGCATTTTGTTTCTGTTGGGCCTCCTTGATTATAACTATTTGGAGAAAATCAATATCAAACACTACAAGAATTCTAGGAGAAATCTGAATAGCCAAACAGATACATGTTTCTCTTCCCTCACTCCTCACCCTTTGTCCCACAACTAGCTCTGCACCATCTGCAGCCAGATGCCTCTGCTCCCAGGCAATCCTAGAGCTATATATGCCTCAGCTGCCACTACAGCAGTGGTGCCTTATTTAAATTGTTAATTGTTTTTAGCAAGCTACTGATTATGCTGAATAATACATGAGAGCTTGTGAACTGAATTATAAGACTTTCAAACCTACATTTTTGTCTGAAGAAGTTTCACATGATAGCTAAGAGGGCTCTTCCAAACACAAGTTCATTCTCAGGTGCCCGTTGTAAACAGTACACATATTAAAGCATCTCAAAACTACAATAATCTTTCAGAAAGCCAAATACTATGCATATTGAATATGTGTTTCTGTCCATTCTCCTCAAAAAGATACCTCCATCTGTGCCTTCTTGGCACCTTTCCCTAAAGTCAGGAGAGAAACACTTCTCATATTTCACCAATTAGTGCCTTCAATGTCTCCATCATTCATTTTTAAAAATCACATATATGCTTATTGTGATGGTGGCTTAGCTTCCACTTTTCACATTCCAGCCCTCTCTCTTTAAAGACTGCTTACAACTGCGACAACTGAGTATTTCTTGGCACCTTCCTTAACAGCTTTTTCTGGATTTTACAAGAAATCCTAGGACAATCATAAGCTAGATATACCAACAGCCAACTCCTTTAATTAATATCTACAGTCATCATACTGATTTTAACATACAGGATACCATCCATCCTTCCGAGGTTGGTCAAAGGAGTACCCAGCTTGCTGGGGAGAAAGTGTAGATGACTGGGGAAGGCAATGGCAAACCACCCCATAAGGGGTGGGACGGTGGCTCAGTGGTAGAGCATCTGCTTGGGAAGCAGAAGGTCCCAGGTTCAATCCCCGGCATCTCCAAAAAAGGGTCCAGGCAAATAGGTGTGAAAAACCTCAGCTTGAGACCCTGGAGAGCTGCTGCCAGTCTGAGAAGACAATACTGACTTTGATGGACCAAGGGTCTGATTCAGTATAAGGCAGCTTCATATGTTCATATGTGTATCACATTATTTGACTAGCCTTTTGAATCTTTTTATCACCTGGTTGGGGGAGGTCAACAATTTGAATTAAAAGATTTGATAAAACAGATGAAAAGAGAAGATTCTAAAACAGAAAGATTAAAAAAATCACATATTTATACAAAAAGAGAAGTCCACCAGGAAAAATGAGCAAGTAACAGAATTACAAATTATGCACCAGGAATATAGTAAGAAAGAGAGTTGCATAACATGACTGTATATTATAAAACATGATCCAGTTAAACATTTATGAACATTTATATGTTGTTGTTGCTGTCAAGTCACAGCCAACTTACAGCAATCGTGTAGCTTTTTCAAGGAAAGAGGCATTCAAAGGTGGCCTGGTATGCCTGCCTCTGTGTCACAACCCTGCCACTCCTTAAGGTAATAACAATTACCTAACTTACAAAATTGTTGTAAGAGTAAGATAATGTATATATTGTTATCTGATAACGTGCTATATAAAGTACCAACTATTATTACTTTTACTTTTCAATCAGAAATAACTTGGATATTCCATCTGCAACCAGCATTATCTTGCTCTCAATGCATTTCCTCCTACTTTTGTAATTCCATATTCTGCCTTGTTTATAGTATGCTATATCTTATGTTGTTTTTTGTTTGCATCAATATGTAATTCTCAGTGTGGCCCTATCTATTGATACATAAATCCAAAGACTGGTACCAGAAAAGCACCAGGTTAGTAGAAAAATCAGAAATCTTAAGAATACTTGGGGGAGAGGTTAACCTCCCCCAAAATAATGAAAACAGCATCTGTATCTTTAAGAAGCAATTGCTCTTTGCAGTGACCATTGCAGGAGTTGCTAGGCAACAATATTACCAGCATTCAAGACTTGATGTCTGTCAGTAAAAGATATGGGAAGGGGTCAAGTTCCTTCCCAGTCATGTTTTGGCCTTTGAGAGAAGCACTAGGTCCAGCACCAACCACTGGCTGGCCCAGCAGCTCATTATTATCCAACAGCAGGCGCTGCACAAAAGCCAGTATGGTATGATGCAGGGTTCCCCAGCATGGTACTGGCAGGTACCCATGGGAGCTAAAGCACCTGCCAGGCTGCCAGTACTTTCCCTGGCATCCACTTAGCTTTAGAGAAAGTGGACAGGCCCATTGTTATTAGCCCTCATTCAAATGAAAGAATCAGAAAGACTGGCAAATACCTGGGCTTCCCTTAGTCAGTATGTGGGTCCATTCCACCTTCAGGATTTCGTTATTTTTATTCTCCCTCCTTTCCCTTTGCAATTCTTTTGATAAGCGAGGAAGGGCATATCATGTTTGGCCCCAGTTCCTGTGGTAGCCATTTTGGCTTTGTCTCCGCTCTCTGAGGCATCAATTTTGGGACAGTACCCACCACCTCCTCTCGAAATTCTAAAGGTACCTGCAGGCTCAAAAAGGTTGGGGACCTCTAGTGTAGGATCTGAGCACCCACATCTGAATCCCCATTCAACCATGGAAGCTTAATAAATGACCTTGGGCCAGTCAAATACTCCCAGCCTAATCTACCTCACAGGGTTGTTGTAAGAATACAATGGAGGACTGAAGGACAATATAAACTGAGTTGGTTCCCCACTGTAGAGATAGGCAAGGTATAAATAAAATACATAATAAACATGGTGTGTGCGGGGATTAGATTTGCTTGGTGGGTGGGAAGGAGGAAAGGAAGAAGGGAAAGAGAAGATATGGGGCTGCCAAGCTGAGGAAACAGTGGAGGAGGGAATATAGGGGAAAGAGAGGTGCCCACCACGAGTCCTTGTAGGTCCACTTGTTTTCTAATTTTGCAGTCCTGGTACTATTGCATTGTTGGATATTTTATGCTGTTCCATTGTACTGTTTTTTATGTTTTGCAATTTTGTATTGTTTTTGTTTTGTAAGTGAGAAAGGCAGTTTATAAATAAAGATGAATAAACACAGCTAAAGAACACCTGTTGGATAACAATTGTTACCTTAGACCAGGGGTGTCAAACGTGTGGTCCTTGGGCCAAACCGGCCCCTGGAGGGCTTCAATCAGGCTCGTGGGGCTTTCTTCTCCCCCCCTCCCCTCCTGTCCTCACCCTGAGAAGCTCTGAAGCTGCTGATGTTCCCAGCTCCTTCTGCCTTCTCTTTGCAGAGGCTAAAGCAGAAGTGAAGCTGCAGAGAAAATGCTGACTGGATTTCTCACTCAGGCCTGTGGACAGAGCAGACCGGAATGGGAAATCCAATCCATGTTTTCCTTGCAACTTTGTTTCAATGCAGAGGTTTAACCTCCCAGCGTTCCTATGACCAACTGAAGCTTCCTGGAGTTATGTCCTTGCAAATCAAACATCAATGCTCTGAGTCAGCTTTGTCTCTTAATGGACATGAGGGACTAGTGCCTAGTGAGTACTCTGACTTCGGAACCCACAGCCAAAGGGGGATATTACACTGGAGCCATTGCTAACCTGAGTAGACCAGGGGGAGGGGGGAGAGAAGCTTGCAATGCCTTGCCATTTCACGTTTCCCCATGCTGAGGACATGTGATCTGTGTGCTTTTCCTGGATGTTTTATTTTTAGAATTGCATTGCAAAATCCCACTATTCCCCTACCTTTTTGTTTTAAACAAAATATTGCAAGAGTTTTAATCATGTTTGTATTTTAAGTTAAAAAATAATATATTTAACTGTGTCCTTTATAGAAAGTATATCTCTTCTATCTGGCATTACATTTTAGGACACCCATGGCTCGGACCCACAAAGTCCTATTTATGTCAGATCCGGCCCTCCTAATAAATGAGTTTGACACCGCTACCTTAGACCATGTAATTGGCATATGCCAACGGCACAACAATGTAGTGGTCAGCTGCTGGCAGGCCCCTGGCACAGCCAGAAATACACTACGCTGGCACAGAAAGAGGTGGGCTCAGAGGCATGGCAGAATTAATTGGCTCTCTAAGACTCTTCAGCCTGGGAACAAACCCCCAAAATCGTGTAAAGTTACTTTGCAAAAACCATATATAGCCCCTAAATGCCCATGCAATGGGAAAACCCAAGTGCTCCCCCATCCAAACACCATGTATAGCTTAGAATGCTATGGATATGGCCAATCACACTTGTCTACACCCTTCCCTCAAACCCAATCACAGCCCCCCAGGATTAAGGAAACCCCAGCCAGAACACCAATGCTCAGATGATAGGGTGTACAGTACAGGGTACTATCATTCAGGACCCTAACCTGCACACTTAGAGCACACAACATTGTACGCTGGCACTGGGAATCCACCAAGAGAACATTTAGTATCACAGAGAGAGCACTTGCATCTAACATTCAAGAGGGACAACAAAAGTTGTTGCAAAACCTTTACAGGTACCTCATATTCAGAGACACACACTGAAGGGGCAAGCCTGCACCTTCAAATGAAAGGCAGCACGCTACACCTTGACAAGTGAACAGGCACAGGGACTCAGAAGCCTTAGACCAGAAGTTTATAACAGCCTCTCCCCTTTCCCCCATCCTGACAATGCAGCACTTTGTGTATGTGGGCAGCCTGAGGCAAGTCCACCCAGCAGTTCACCCTTATTTCATGCAATGGGGCGTACCCCTCAGAAAGCATTCTTAGGAGTGCTGCCTGTGGTGCTGGGAGTGGGCCTATCTGGGATGCTGTCAGTATGGTCCTGACGGATAGTGAGTGGTAGCAGAGAGCCGTCCAAATAGGCTGATAAGAATGGTCACGCCAACAAGAAGAGTCTTCACACCAGTTCTTCTAGAACTATCAGTGTATTTACAAATATTAACAGATAAGTGCAGTATATATACAGTAATTACAATCCAGAGCTCCAAAGTGCTACGCCAGACAATCATCAATACAGAGAGAAAACATACCTTGGCACTCAGGACTTTTTATAGCTCGGCCCACCAATCAGCAAATATGCTGACTCACTGTGACTACAGGCATTGCCAGGCATTGCATCAGCCTTTCCTGTGATCATAGTCACATGACTCCTGTTCACAGACAGTAGATGATCTAGGGTGCAGTAACTTTTAAGCTACTAGTTACTGACAGGTCCATCACCAGGATTCACCCTCCCTGGCTGCAGAGGGGGGAACTGCAGTGCAGAGCGACCAACAGCTACACCACTGTACCTGTGGAACTACTGGCCAAACACTTATGGGCACCACTTGACTTGCAGGATCAAAGCTCTATACAGCATCCACAGCAAATGGCACAATCTTGGTTGTAGTGCAACTCCACATGTGGGATGGACAATTGTTGGTTTGATAGCTTAGCAATACACTTCAGGAGGAAGATCATCAAACAGCAACCCCTTCCATAGTGGAAGGAACTGCAGGTCCTTCCAGTGACCCATAGGCATGATTACAGTGGTCACAGACACTGTGTCATTTGTTAGCATTTCCCATACCTCTGTTTGGCATCCAGGTTTAGTTGTGATTCAACAAAAAGGCAACCTGGGAGGCTGACATTCCTAATACAGTATGGGATGGCTGATGTGACCACTGTGGATTCCATCTCTCTGCCATGGAGCTGTCATTCTTTTCTGGTTCCAGTCCAGCTCCTGCACCATCCTGATGCCCAGACAACCATCCATCCAGCACAACTGTCCCACTCAGAGTGAGCTGTACCTAGCTCCCAAAAGCTTTTTGAAACAGCTCGTAAAGGCACAGTGGCCACATGGGAAACAGGGAGCAAAAAATTCCATTAACTAAACACTATGATGATATCCACGCTACTGTTCAATAACAAATCTAGTCTACAGCTGCATCCCTGTGTGTTTGATGTTAGGCACTAACCACTCCCTTCTTGATCATACACTCTAATGGCAGCTTCAACAGGGAGAGTGTTGGTGGCAGTCTATGGATGACTCGGCAGGAAAGTACTGTAACTCAGTGCAGACAAGGAGACAACACAAGGCAGGCCTCTTAACTCAATGTTATATTCTGCTGTCATTTTTACACCCGTACTCTGCTCTCCTGTCCATCTCTCTTTCTTCTTTCTTCATATGCTGCTTTTCCCTTTTGGTATGGAAGAGTTTAGTCTTCCTAAAAAATATTTATGCATTTATAACATTTATTAGGTGTCTTTCTCTCTTGCAGAACTCAAGGAGGCTTGCAATATAAATGACAATATAAACAATCTGAATAAAACAACAATTATAAAACCATATAAAAGGTCACAATTTTAAAATGTCAGTTAAAACTACCAATAAATAAAATCAGTCAAATGTAGTCCTGAACAAAACTGCAGTGGTCTCCTTAATGGGATGAAATCTGCACATCAGCAATGAAACAAACTGCAGCTATGAGACCACTACAGAGGGGTACAGGTCTCTAGGTCCCACACCCTCTCACAGCAGTGCTAGCAGCTAACAAACCATGCAGCTCGGGGGGGGGGACCCACTGATGGCAATGACAGGCACTTTGTGAACAGTACAGAGGCACTGCAAAGGGGCATGTCAGCCAAAATGATAAGACATCTGGGGCAGCTGTTTAGCTGAGCCACCCCCTCCCCACATTTGCAGTTTGTATTGGCAAAATGCCAGCTGTGAATGGCTGGCCTGACACTGGGTTTTCTCCATGTGGGAATCAAACTAGAGGCCTTGGTCATGTTGTCCATGTGCTTTTCCACTGGGCCATGCTTGTTTTCACAATGCCCCCTACCCCTCAACACAATGTTTTCACGATATCCCCTGAAGGC